>NW_011500130.1:306568-325143 GCF_000495115.2 Populus euphratica
ACCAAGATGTCTAAATGCATGGCAAATGCCTCCTTTTATAGGCCAAAATTGGGTACTATTGATTTGATGACTAATTGATGAGTGGGTGGCCAACTCTTGACTTGGTGACAATCCTTATCTTCTCTTGTCTGCCCAAAACATCATTGATATCTGCTTCTTTAATCTTCATCTGATTGTACCCTGATCTTAGATCTATCTTCAAAAATGCCCTTCCTCCCTTTAATTGATAAAATCAAATCGTCTATCCGAGGTAGTAGATACTTGTTTTTCATTATTACTTTGTGCAACTATTAATAGTCAATACAAAGTCTATGGGTTCCATCTTTTTTTTTTACTAATAAAACCGACACTCCTTAAGGAGAATTACTGGGTCATATAAACCCTTTATCTAACAATTCATGTGGTTGAGTCTTTAACTCGATCAGTTTTGTTGGAGCCATCTAGTACAATTATTGGGTTATACGCGGGACTCTAGGAAAAGTGTCTATGGACACCTCTACCTCTCGTTCCAGGGGTAGTGCTAGTAGTTCTTCAAGAAACACATCTGGGAATTCCATCACTATAGGAATATCCTTCAGTTGTGGACCTTCATCATCACATTTTAAGATGTATGTGAGGTATCCCATATATCCCTTTCTTAGGGAAGTCTTTAGGCTATTACAACCGATATTAAAGCGATCGGTTTGAGAATTGCCTCTCCCTATAAAATCATCCTCTCACCCTCAGATGTTTGGAATGTAACAATTTTAGCATAACAATCTATTAGAGCCATGCATTTGCTCAACCAATTCATGCATAGGATTATGTCAAAATCATGCAACTCTAAGGGAATCAAGTCTACCTTTGTTTCATACCTAGATAGACTAATGACACGACCAAAATATTGATGTCTTTCCCTAAGTGCAACAGTGTCAAAGTAATAAATAACCCAACAAGACCAGGGTCGAACCGTAAGAGGTTAATTATATAAATTATAAATAACAACAAAACAACAACAACAATAATAGTAATAGAAGAAGACAAAGAAGAAGTTGATGAGAACTTTGAGATAAAAGATCAATGTAAGGATTAAACAATGATGATAAAAATGTCAAGGTTAGAGGATCTAGTAATGGTATTTCAAACAAGTATAGTATAAACACTTATTACTCAAATGGAAACCACACATAAAGAAGGTTCTAATCAGATTATAAATTGTTAACATAATTACATTAGTTATCTTATTCAAATAATATTAATACTTGTAAATGTTGTCAGGTATTCATGATTATAACTTATGTTAACAACAATTCAAATTCCTTTCATAGCATAGATGTCGGTTATACCATATGCTTTGTGCTATAAAAGTGCCAAGCATTTGTTATACCAAGTGTTATACAACATAAATCTAGATTAGTCATTTAACAAGCAAAGTATTAAAAAGTGAACAAGATAACAAATACAAAACACGTTTGTATCAAACATTAAAGTCCACGTTAAGTTTACACTATACTTATTCTTACACCATTAGTGTAACCTTTTTCACCTTGACATAATAAACTTAGCTAAACATAATAAAAGAAAGAAAAATACATAAACAAAACAAGAACATAAACAAGATAAAATTTAACTAAGTAAAGGAAAGGAAATGAAAAGCATAAACTTAATATTAATGAAAACAAAGCATAAGCATTACAAAAAATACAAAGAGAGAAAGCAAGAGCATGATCTTGATCTGCAAACCAAGATGCCTAAATGCATGCCAAATGCCTCCTTTTATAGGCTAAAATTGGGAATTATTGATTTGATGACTAATTGATTACTAGGTAGCCAACTCTTGACTTGGTGACAATCTTTATTTTCTATTGTCTAAATAAAACATCATTGATAACTTCAAAATTTGAACAGATATGCTCTAGGCCTTTTACTAGTTAGTCCTGGTAAAGCCCCCAGATGGCATATTTTTTTGAAACGAGGCCCTCGGTAACGTGACATAAAGACTCCTTATTTTCTTTATTTTATTGAAATTTCATAAACCTAAATTAAAACTGAACTAAAGGATAAATATGATAAATGAGGCAAAATCTACTGAAGTATTATACTACAAAAAATACTGATATACTACAAATGAGATGGATTCTATCAATATCCGGACCTTATTGTATATACACAAAGAATGCATATAGAATATAGAAAAAAAATAGAGAAAAAAAGCCAGCTATCGGAATCGAACCGATGACCATCGCATTACAAATGCGATGCTCTAACCTCTGAGCTAAGCGGGCTCACATAACAGAAATTGTACATGCACAGGAATTTATTTTTTTATAGTTGGAATAATTACATCAATAGTTGCATTGACAGTTATCTTCATTCTCAAATCGGGATTGACTCATGATTCACTCGCTTTCAGGGCCATAATCATTATCCTAATCATTATGTAGGAGAGATGGCTAAGTGGTTAAAGGCGTAACATTGGAACTTCTATGTAGGCTTTTGTTTACCGAGGGTTTGAATCCCTCACTTTCCGCACCTTCACCTAATTTATCAATGTTACTGAAATGCTATTGACCACAATATATCAAATCACATAACAATGGATACCTTTATTCCAAGAGTTCCATCTTTCTTTGATATAGATTCTCTATTCCTAATTTATGTGGAACAGGAAATACGAGTGGACAAGGAATGAAAATGCCCCTATCATTCTGGGATATATCAATGGGAGAAAAATCCCCCAAGCAAACCCATACCTTTGGTCTTTTTATTTAGGTGATAAGGGAAATTTTTTTTCAAACCTTTGTTATTTTTGTTAGGTTTAACTATGATGAGAATAATTTTCTACAACTAACAATTCATTTATTTTCAAGCCAATCCATTTACTATCTATTATGTGATTGACCAATCCTTTATATTGGAATGGGTGAAGAGTCAAATGTTTTGCCAATTCCTCCTGGGGGAATGAATCAAGAGAATCTTGAATCATAACTCTAGATTTTTGTTCATCCTTCACTGTAATAATATCTTGGGGTTTGCAGCAATAACTTGGTATATCTACTATACGACCATTAACTAAAATATGTCTATGGTTAACTAATTGGTGGGCTTGAGAAATAGTTGATGCCATACCTAATCGAAAAAGGATGTTATCCGAACGCATTACAAGTAATTGTAGTAAAACCTGACCTGTTGACCCTTTGGCTTTTGCGACGATACGAACGTATTTAAGCCATTGTCGTTCTGTAAGACCATAATGAAAATGCAAGTCCACTCAGCAATTTCTTCCAATTGAGAAAACATAATTCCTATGTTACATTATACAACAATACACAACAAGTAGGGCTTGAAAAAAAAAGTCCTTCTTCTATACTTTCTTCTTTTTTTTAACTATTTTTTTATCTTTTTTATATTACTATTTTTTATTAGTTTATATTACTATATTATTATTATATTACTCTTAATATATTAGTATTCTAATTATTATTATTTAGTATTATAGTAATTTACTATTAAATTACTATTAAATTACTATTATATTATTACTATTATATTAATAATATATTATTCTATTAATTATTATAATTATTAATATTTTAATTTTAATATTAGAAATTAGAATTCTATATTTCGTTAATATATTCTTTATTTTTATTTTTATTTTCATTTCATCTGAAAAGTCTTTTTTTATTTCTGCGTCTTGGCCCGTGTCACGGGCCATTTTTTATTTTTTGTTGCAACAAATTAGATAAGATAAAAAAAAGTTATTTTATTTGATTCAAAAATATTTGTTATTGAAAGAACATGACCTTTTCCATTCTTCTAATATAGAATCAACGCAATAAGTCTTCTTTTCCTAATCCTCATTAGGTTCCATGAGGAAATACAATACATCAATGCCCAAATTTTCATAATTTTTTTTTTTTATGATCCTATTGATTCTCTTACTCAACCAAAAACTTGTTTATATACAATAATCGCATTTCCTTCACGAGTACGTTCACCTACTCCGCCAAATATGGATACACCCTTATGAGCTTTCACAATGTTATTGATTAATTCCATAATTAGTACTGTTTTACCTACTCTGACGCCCCCAAATAGTTCGATTTTTCCTCCACGGCGATGAGGGGCTAAAAGATCTATGACTTTAATTCCTGTTTCAAAAATAGATAATTTTGTATCTAACTGTAAAAAGGCAGGCACAAATCTCTGAATAGGGGATGTTGTCTGAGTATCTACAGGACCTAAATCATCAATAGGTTCTCCAAGCACATTGAAAATTCATCCTTTATAGACACATAGACTCGTGGAGCCATACATCTCGATCAGAAAAGAATCAATAGATAAAAAAAGAATCACAATTGATCGCTATATTTCTCGAAACAAACAAAAAGGAAATGAAAGATGAAACATAAATCATGGATCAATTAAACTCTCTGTGTAAATAACCTAATATTGGTTCGCAATAAAAAAAGAGATGGGAATTTCCTATAAGCAATTGAACTAATTGAGCATAAGAGCCAAATGAATCGAAAGACTCATGTTTGGTTCGGGAAGGGATCATGGAAGTTTTGCAATGAATGAAAAGATAATCTACTTTCATTAAGTTATTTATTAGATAATCAAAAATAGAGAATATTGAATACTATTCGAAATTTAGAAGAACTACGCAGAGGAGCCATTGAACAATTGGAAAAAGCTTGGGCCCGTTTACGAAAAGTGGAAATAGAAGCGAATCAATTTCAAGTGAATGGATACTCTGAGATAGAATGAGAAAAATTGAATTTGATTAATTCAACTTATAAGACTTCAAAACAATTAGAAAATTACAAACTTTGAAAAACTGAATACAATTAACCTCCATGTGGTTCGACCCCAGTCTTACTAGGTTATTTATTACTTCAACACTCCTGCACTTGGGACAAGATATCAATCTTTTGGTCATGTCAGACACAATATGACAAATATGTATACACACACACACACACACACACACACACACACACACACACACACACACACGTACATATATATATTGTATTTATGCATACGACCAATACCCTAACATGTTTTGAATGTTTTTATTTGTAAAAAAAAACAAATATTTGAAGTTTCAAAAATGCATTTTCGCATGGATTTCTTAAACACATTAAGAAATTATTTCTTATAATCTGGATTTTACAACATGAAAACTCCAAAGGGTATTGGCCAATATTTAAAAAAATATAATAATCTTATTTTAGGGATGATACAATCCAGACAAGGTCAAATTCAGATTTTACAGCAACAGTTATGATTCTCAATTTGACCATTAGATTGAGCTAAAATTTTATGTGGAGTCTCCTGACATGTTTTCCTTACCTCGAGCTAAAATTTTAGGTCAATTAGAGATCAGGAAGGCATCTCAATAAGGGTCAACAGAGGCTGTACGAATTTTGTTATTTACTTGCTTTTGACTTGTTGACTTCCTATTTGGCTAAGATTCTTTTCCTAAAAGGATGTAGCAACTTATTTTGGAAATATACTAATTCTACAAAGATCTTAGGCTACAAAATAGTTTTCAAGTATAGCAAGGATTCATAATTATTTTAGAATCTTTTTTTTTACAAGGACTCCTTATTCATCCTAACTACAAAAGAAAAGAAGACTTCAGAATAAATTCTACCTTCATATCAGATTTTATAGTCTACTTGAGACTTCTTAATGGTGACAAATCTAATCTAGCATATTTAGGATGATAATTTTTGGTTTTTTATTATTTTCTTCTTAATCTTTGGGTTATTATTACTTATTTGGGTTAATTGTAAGTGGGCTTCATATAAGGCCACCTAAGCAGGGTCTATTAGGGTTTTTTTTAAGTCTAAAGTCAATATAAATAGAGGCATAACCAAACATGTAAGGTTAGATAATTCAGATTAATAAAACTTCTTGTTTGCCGCACTTTGTGTATGTGTGTTGGTGAGATAATCTCCCTTTCATGATTCTTTAATGAAATGAAAAATGACTTATCAAAGAACAACTGTCTTTGTAGTGTCATCCTTATACTTCTTGTTAGCGAATCAATATTTGTTAGGCAGGGGCTTCCGTTTTCAATAGTGTTGGTACCTAGATACAAGTTACATTTGTGTCATACTCCTATCAAACCTAATTTACTAGGCTTTCCGGGAATTGATGTCTTTGCGTGTGGGTTGCGTGACTACGTGATTACAAGATTCACATCAAGGGGGAATTCATCTATTATTCATTGTTAATGTTCGGATAAAGAAATCTCTAAGGAACAAATATCCAAAATATTATTGGGAATAATTTGTTATTATTCACTGTTAATATTTGGATAGAGAAACCCTAAGTGGTAAATATCCAAAATAATTTTCTAGGAATAATAAGTCATCACACATCCTTGAGAGAAGCCTCAATTATAATTGAGGACATTTCAACTTTTTACTTCATGGTTTACGAGCCATGAAAGTATGAAACACCAAGGCAAAAGGAGGCTTTTAAGCCATGTTTGTTTCCCGGAAAGTATTTTCTAGGAAATCACTTTTCAAATTTTCCTGTGTTTGTTTGCCATTAGGAATGTTGGTTGATTAGTACTTAAAAGTGCATTTTTATCAAGGTTTTATATCATCATTTTGCACTTGAAATATCAATATATCATCATTTTGCACTTGAAGTATCAATAACTACTTAATTAAAGCATGTTTTATAATAACATATCTAATAAAATAAGATACCTTTAATTTATGGTAAATGTTCATTTTAAATGCAGGCCTATCACACAAATGAAAGGATTGATTGATGAGTTTAAGAACTGAAATTAAAAGGACAAAGAGATGGTCAAACTTAGAAAAAAGATGGCGATGCAGTCCAAACCGGAACACTATTTGGTAATTAGATCATATCTGTAGTTGTAGATCTCAGATTTAGGTACAATTTATATGGATTCAAAGGTAAGAGATAGGCTTACAACTTTTATAGAAGCTCAAGATTTAAAAAGGTCATTTTCAAGTCCAAATTAGAGCAACAACAAAGAAGTCGGAATCTATCTTACAGGTCGAGCACTGTTCAGTGTTTGGTCCATATCTGAAGTTCTAGAAGTTCAAATGACCTCTACTTTTTTTTTCTAGAAAGCTGAGACAATTTCCTACAACTTTCATGTTCTCAAGTGGTTCCAATTCTAATGTTATCAATGACATTTCGATTATAATAGTAGTAAATTTAATTTAATTTTAAGAGATAATTTAACCAATAAAATTTTTAATTTATTTTTAAAAAAGAAAATTTCAATTTTATATTATATGGTTGACAGAGCACTCATATTATTCTAAAAGGAAAAATAAATTAACTTTATATTATATGGTTGTAAATATTTTTTGGTCTAGTGCATTAAAGATATTATATAGCTGTCACATACGTTTGGAATTTGCGTTCGGTCACATTTTCATTGAAAAGGACGAGATTTCTATAATAATTATATGGCGTTAAAGACTCTCTCAGAGACGGAAAAAAATAATTAAAATCAATCCCAACGTTGCCGCTTTAAGTGGAACGTCCATTTCAATCATATAGACTTTTTTAAAGTGGCACCGTTTCATCAGAAAGATGCCACATCGTGCTTAATAGACTAATTGCATAGAACTAATTAAGGTGTTCGACTCCCTTGACTGCGATAGAGAAACAAAATGTTAAATAGACCAGGTTAATTATTACAGTAACACCCTAAAAAAATAAAAATAAATAAATAAAAAGCCTTTCCCTGTACATTATTGTGCCTTCTCTTGTAATTTTCTATGAATGGAACTGTTCATTGTCCTTTCTTATTTCTTATTTTGATTCTTAAATTTTATTTCTCTCAATTTCATCTATTTTTGTAAGATTTTATTTTCTTTACACATTCTTAGAAATTTAAGGTGTTTTTGTATACTTCAAAGTTGGATTGGAGACCACTTTAGTTAAGTAAAATTTGAATTTATACTATAAAAAATCAAAATCAAAATCAAAATGAAATAAAAAACTAACAACGTTTTTTTTATTTTTTTCATAGAAAAAACCTCTTTTTCATCCCAAAATTCTTCATATATGCTCTTTATTCCTTTTAATTTTAGATTTTTATACATGGATCCTTATTCCTTTAATTTTTGTCCTTATGAGTTGTGAAAGATTAGAGAAAAAGTCGTCAGAGAATAAAAGATAAGATAAAAAATAATTTGCTCATCATATTCCAACAAAAAAAAAACTGATAGCAATAGGTTTTTTTTTTTTTAAATAGTGCTATTAATATTTTGCAAGTGGCTCCATTAGGGATGGTCATGGACCATAATGCATAAACTTGAATTTCCCATTCTAGGACTTCATGTTAATTTCTAATGTAAAAGAAAGAAAGAAACAATTGTATTATAAATGTGTTTCATGTATTATATATATATTTTTAATTAAAAAAATGTATTGATTATTCTTATGAAATAAATTTAAAAAAAATATATGAACGGGTAAATAAAACAAAGTTATTAACTCTTATTAATAAAACCTATTTCGCATGGAAAAACTATTGTACACAAGTTATGAATCATTGTAGATTGAAAAAGTGAATTCATAGCTTTTCCCAAAAAAAAACACAAATAACTAGTCTTCAAGGTTATCCCGTAACATGCTAGGCCAAAAGAAATGTTCTTTCAGCAACTCATAAGTCTTCTTCTCCCCAAAATGACCACTAAGACCACCACCATGAGCCTCTCGCACAAGCAACTCCCGTAATGAACCTGAAGGAATACACATTCTGCCCATTTTGAACAAGTAACCTTCATGCATAAAGAACCCATCACAAGCTCCCTTTGCACATTCGGTAACCACATTAGCAAAGTAGGAATCATTAGCGTATTGATCCTTCACTTGTTCAAAACCCATCAGCCTTGCATTCAACATAGAGATCAGTGCATACCTCCTAGAAAGAGCATCAGCAACCACATTAACTTGCCCTTTCTTGTACTTTATGACATAAGGAAATGACTCCATAAACTCCACCCATTTAGCATGTCTTCGATTCAGCTTGCTTTGCCCCTTAAGATACTTCAAGGATTCATGATCAGTATGAATAACGAATTCTTTTGGCAACAAGTAGTGCTGCCATACCTCCAGAGCTCGAATCAAAGCATAGAACTCCTTGTCATAAATAGAGTAGTTCAAACGTGCTCCATTTAACTTTTCACTGAAGAATGCAATCGGCCTCTTTTCTTGCATCAAAACAGCCCCAATTCCAACTCCGGAAGCATCACACTCTATTTCAAATGTTTTAGCAAAGTCTGGAAGTGCTAAAACTGGAGCAGTACACAACTTTTCTTTAATTAGCTCAAAAGCTTTCTGAGCATCTGCACTCCATCTAAACTCGTTTCCTTTTTTCAAGCATTCTGTCATAGGAGCAACAATAGAGCTGAAATCTTTCACAAATCGCCTGTAGAAAGAAGCTAAACCATGAAAACTCCTCACATCAGCGATACTAGCAGGTTTTGGCCAGTCCCGAATTGCCTCAATTTTCTCCTCATCAACCTTAACTCCCTTGCTAGAGATAATATATCCAAGAAACACGACACTTTCTTTACAGAAGTAACACTTTGTGAGTTTCCCATACAACTTAGAATCTCGCAAAGTTTCAAACACAACTCTAAGATGCTTCACATGATCATCAAAGGTCTTGCTATACACTAGGATATCGTCAAAATATACTACAACAAACAGCCCAATATACTTCCTCAAAACATGATTCATAAGCCTCATAAATGTACTAGGCGCATTAGATAACCCAAACGGCATTACCATCCATTCATATAACCCCTGTTTAGTTTTAAATGCTGTTTTCCATTCATCTCCCTCTTTCATTCTAATTTGGTGATAACCACTCATCAAATCGACTTTAGAAAACAATGCAGCACCATGCAACTCATCAAGCAAATCATCAAGTCTGGGTATAGGAAATCGATACTTAACTGTTATTTTGTTGATAGCACGGCTGTCCATACACATCCTCATGGTACCATCTTTCTTTGGTACAAGCAAAGTAGGTACGGAACATGGACTAAGTGATTCTCGAACATAGCCCTTCTCTACAAGCTCACCAACCTGCCTTTGAATCTCTTTTGCTTCCGCTGGATTACATCTGTATGCTGGTCTATTAGGAAGTGAAGCTCCCGGCACCAAATCAATTTGATGCTCAATTCCACGAATAGGCGGTAACCCTTTAGGTAATTCATCTGGAAACACATCTTTAAATTCTTCTAGCAATTCCTTAATCTGTGTTGGTAAGTCCAGTCCTTCTACTTGTAGCAATTGCTTTGCCCAGATCATGAAAACAACCCCCGTCGAAGCTAATGCCTGTTTGATATCGCCTTTTTTGGCTAACAACAGCCCCTTACGTGATTGCACCTCCTTTTGTTGGCTTCGTAACTGATCCTCTCTAACCTGTTGAGAACTCAATGGTAACAAGTTCACCTTCTTTCCATTCAGCATGAAAGAATAAGTGTTCTTTCGTCCATTGTAGGTCACATCCTTATCAAACTGCCATGGACGACCCAGTAACAAATGGCTAGCTGACATCGGCGCAACGTCACACAAAACCTCGTCATGATAGGTTTTAATGGAAAAGGGCACAAGAACTTGCTTTGTCACCCGAATCTCCCCATTCTCATTCAGCCATCGCAAACTATACGGTCTGGGATGTGGAATGGTAGTTAAGCCCAATTTCTCCACCAAGGTAGTTGACGCAACATTAGTGCAACTTCCATTATCAATGATCATCCCACACACCTTATCTCGAATCTGACATCGAGTATGAAAGATGTTCTCACGTTGCTCAGCACTAACATCAACTTGTGCATTTAGAACCCGTTGCACAACCAACAAATCTCCCTTCACTGGTTCGAAATCCTCTTCCTGTTCCATTTGTGCCTCATCTTCATCTTCAGTTTCAGCCTCATCTCCACTGATCAGCTCTCCATGATCCCCATGCAATATCATTACCCTTTTATTTGGACATTCTGAAGCAATGTGCCCATGTCCTAAGCACTTGAAGCACTTGATGTCTCGTGACCTCCTTGGATGTGGAGGTTCTGTCACCTTCTCCTTTCCCTTTAAAGAATCAGAACTGGTATTCCCCTTGCTGACCTCCACCTTCTCATCTCGTTTAGGTGTGCTCCATGTTCGAGTAGGCGTAGATCTGTCCCTTGTCGTACTTGACGTAGTTACACTAGTTCGGACACCTCCTCGTTTCTGCTGCCTCTCTACACGACTTGCAAGCTTTATAACATCCTCAAGGAAGATGTACGGTTGCAATTCAACCACATTAGCTATATCCTTCCTCAACCCTCCAAGAAATCTAGCTATTGTTTGTTCTTGGGGTTCCATCAATTCACATCGAATCTGTAGCAACTCAAACTCTTTCACATACTCTTCCACGCTTAAAGATCCTTGTCGCAAAGTCTGAAGTCTGATGTATAGCTCTTGTTTATAGTAATCAGGAACAAATCTCTTCTTCATCACTCTTTTCATAGTTGCCCACGTTCTAATCTCCTCTTCTCCATCCCTTCTCCTCTGAATCTTTAAGTTTTCCCACCATAAAAGAGCATAATCTGTAAACTCAAGTGCTGCCACCTTGCACTTCCTTTCTTCAGAATATTCATACCATTCGAACACCTTTTCAACCTTCTGAATCCATTCCAAGTATTCCTCAGGTGAACTACTTCCTCGAAACGGTGGAATCTTAAGTTTGAGACCACTAGGAGGATTATTATTCTGTCTTCTTGGTCTGCCCCTGTCGTCGGCCTCATCATCCCCATTTGGATCTCCATCAGCTTCTACAAAATCATTTCGTGGCACCCTAAGTGCTTGCCTCTGCTGGGGTTGCAAATTATTTCTTTGCATCATTTGCATAAGGGTATGCAACTGTTCACGAATTCCAGTCATTTCATCCCGAATCTCAGCATGAGATCGTTGTAAGCCCATAACCTGTGCCTGTTCTAAACTTAACCCTCTTGGCAAATCTTCTTTATCTCCAGCCATAACTAAGTTTATCAATTGCAATTCCAGCAAGCCTTTCTTCTGTTTCTAGCTCTTGCCTTAGATCGCAACTGATGCTCTGATACCAGATGTTGTGCCGTGAATGATTCAAAAATCGGCAACAATGAATCTGACGAAAATGGATGAAGGATGGGTCTGGTTGTATTGTCTTTCTTCTGGTGTTTAGGCTAGATTATAGTATTTTTAAGGTAAATAAAATGGAGGATAAACTAGAGTGATACTTTGATAAGTCGATCTGGACGCCACAAAGATCAATCTAGGATTTTGACGCCACACTCTTTGTGATTGAAGAGTGATAAGTCAGGTAGGGTTCTTCACAAATCAATTTGGAAGAATAACTCTTAATTCTCGGAATTAAGTTCAAATATTGGCCAAAAGTTGTTTATTACATATTCTGATGCCATATTTATAATGGAACATCCCTCCACACTTAGGAAAATTCAACATGACAGAAATCAAGCCCAAAACTTGGACTTTGACAAAGTAACCAGACAAATTACACTAGCACACATTTTCTGACTTTAATTGAAACATAAACAGACCGAATTTAAAATGGCTATAACTTCTTGCACAAAAGTCCAATGCAATCATGGTTGGACAATCTGGAAAGATCACGTTCTGAACTTGAAATCCACCTAGATTAGTCTTGTTTTCACATGCAATGGATGACTTCAAATTCGGGTTCAAATTTATCTACTGTTCTGACGTAAACAGCATCAATTTCTTAACTTATTTGCATTATCAACCCAAATTCAAGTAGTCCAGCATCAAAAGAACCATTAAGGGCTCTTCCCATCTTTAAGCTCCAATTGTAGGCAAATAAGCACCCTTGAACCATTTTGAAACTGATTGCCAAATTTTAACTCCGACGCAGCTTCAATCATTCCAATCTGACTCGTCAAGGTCCTTTGTAGTTGTTTCGCTCTCGCTCTTGTCATTGGACCATCTGAATCCTCTTGCATATTTGATTTACCTTTACGAGATGGATTATCATTCCCATGATGCACATCATGAAATTATATTTTTTTTCAGTTTTATTCTCATTCAAATTTTTAATTTGTAAGATTTGTTCTTTATTATTTTAATAAACTTAAGAAAAATAAAACATTTATAACTTTCTAGCTCATTTTTCATGACATAACCAAAATACTCGAAAGTATTTTCCAACTTATTTTTCATTACACTACCATCCATTAGAAAATAATTCACTTTCCTGGAATTCACTTTTCTAGAATTCACTTTCCAAATGGAAACTACTTTCCAACAAGCAAACAGGGCCTAAAATGTTGTGAATTTCCTTAGATTTCTAAATCTTTGTCCATCCTCCTTGGTTCTCCTTGGTATTTTGTAGACATATCTAAGGGTGTGATCCACATTCACCAAGAGTTCTTTCTTTTTAAACTTTGAGTCTAAATTTGTTCATCATAGAAAAATTATCCTAGAAAAATTGATGGGATTAGAAAATACCAAACACCAAGTAGGTTACCTTAGGTAGGGCGTATTAGGATATTAATACCTTCCCTTTATGCAATTAGTTCCTTGCCTTAGAATTTCTAAAAGATCAACTAGGTTTTCTATTAACCATAATACTAGGTGACGACTTTCTTATTTATAATAAAACAAAAAAAAATCCAAAATCAATTAAGAATTGCTGCGATGCTGTGCTCCGCCAAGAGAGTGCGACACCTATAATCCAACTTTTTCCATTTTCTACATTGTCTTTTACTATGTGCTTATTAATATTATTTAACATTTATCTTTCACAACATAATTACCACTTATCATCAATCCATTTATTCATTTAACATACTTCAAATATTACGTTACTTATAAGTTCATATCAAGATATCCAAGTCACAACCGTATACATGCTATACTTATATGTACGTAATTGTATTCATACATGTCCACCAAAATTCTATGCTTGGATTTTTTAATAAGGTGTAACATTTAATACCTATCCTCTAAAGTATTTAGAACATCTAATATTATTTCAATTAAATATTTATGTAGTACAAAAAGATAAAGTAAGTAGGAAAAATTTATGACAATTGGCAATGCGACTAGGACATAAAATAATTCATTGTGTAGAATCAAGTGATATGCTTAGAAATGTTGCTTAGCAATACTATTAATCACGATAAAATTAATCTATCAATTATCATATTCTTATAATTATCTAATAACAGAATGCAAACATTATTATTGTGTACAATTATTCACACCACTTCGTAATTATTCCGGTATAATTTTCCCACACGTGTTTTCTTCTTACAGGACTAAGTATGTCTACAATTATTTCCTTAGTCACCATTATGTCATGATGACTAAGTATCAAGATCACATTATATCCTTAGTTATGATTTTCACGGTTACAAAGTATCTTTCTACAACATGGCTTTATCCCATCACTAAGATCGCTAACTTCATCACATCACCTTAGTCAAAGGTATCAGTGCAGCCTTTATCACCATCATTAAGACGTACAATACACAAGGTTAGACATCTAAGTCAAAAACTAAGATAGAAGTAGAGGTTTAGTTGATGTCTAAGATGACACTTTAGACATCTATCTATCAGTATCCTTAACATTATAAAATTTCAAAAGTCATAGGTATAGTATAAGAACAAATTTGTATGATACTCCTTTGTATATAAGGATCACATATCGTCATGTTACGAAATGTCTTTGATTATTCATTTAGTGATTAGATGATCGTGATATTAATTTTGTTTATGTGCTTATGATAAGCTAACTTTGTGAGTCAAGCTCATGTGAGAAATAATTCACCAAATGCTGGCAGTAATTAGTCCTTTTCAAAGCATGTTTCCTTACGTAATGTAGCAATGCTTAGCTACAACTGGATAAAAAAAATGCTTTAAAATGTTTTGCAAGTCCAAAAAGAAAGTACAGTTTATCATTATTTAATAACCAAGCAAGCTCCTTGCCATCCTTTCTTCAACAGCACTTTTAGGGTAATGTAATCTGGTGTGCAAACTGTGGAAAATGTCTGTCATTAAGCAAAGAGAAAAAAGGACCTTCGAAGATAAGACCTTTATATTATATAAATTCTATTATGGATATAATTGACTAACATAGAAAACTTTGAGTAGAAAAAGTTGTGTTCCCTCTCTAGAGCATCATTATTTATCTTGAATATGATTACAAGTTTATCTCCTATAAAATAGCTAACCTATAATATGCATAATTTCCTAATAACTAGTATCCTAACAAAGAAAAGAATAATATATTTACAAATATGAAAGGTAATTATCAAATATTTTTTTTAATTAAATAGTTAGTTCCTTTGACATTTCTCCTTAAATTAAAGCTAGTGAGCATGTTAGCATCAATTTTCTAACAAGAAAATGATGACACTAATGACCCATATATTTAGTGAAGGTATTCATTATCAAGAGATTAGTAGTGATACGTGAAAGGGTAATAACATGATGGTCAGAGGCCTCTCGTACAAAGTAATAGTCATGTAACCTCTAGGTGTAAATTCAATGTAAAATTAAAGAAATATTTTAAATCGGATAAAGAAAATAAAATGAATGATGTGTGAATTTTGATATATAGGACATGAATGTGTGTGTGTTTGTATCAAGGGCAAGGGTACAAAAATTGATCCGAAGTCATCACTTGTCATATTGGTTAAGAAATGTAAACTCGGTATAACTCAAGAGTTCCATAAAAATTCTAAAGAAATGTATAAGAAAATTAAGCAAATAAATCATGAAAATTGGATATTTGATACTAGTAGTAAGGGAAGGGAAATGGACCTTTGAAATTTAGAAAAAATGGTTACAAATTTTTTTTTTAAATAGAAGTCAAAAAAAGCCTGGAAAATAAAAAAGTTCAAAATGTGAATTAAATTTAAATGAAAGTGATTTGTGAGAAAAGAAAGGTACTAGGGTATAGATTAATGAATTTTGATATCATTTGTAGAAAATCGATATTAAAAATATATTGGGACCAGAGAAACAATACTTAATAACTATAAAATTACTATTTCTAAGGACATAATGGGAATTTAACAAATTTTTGCCTATATAAGGCTTGTTATGGTCGGCCATGTAGAATAGAAAAGGAAGAAAGGAAAAACTCCATTTTGTTTGAAAATTCTTGAGAAAAAAAAAGAAAAAGGAAGAGAGTTAGTGATACTAAAGGATTTAGAGAACAAAATCCTTTTGATTTAAAGTGTTTTGAAAGAAGAAATTTAAGGTTTGAGTGAGGAGAAAGTGATGGCAACAACAAGGAAGAAGAGGTGGAAATCCTTGATTGGTTAGCAATTGGAGCCTAGGTTACTCTTTGATAAGATGTCCTAACATTCATGTAACAAGTTCTTATAACAATTGTTAAATTTCCATTGATTTTTTCATAAAATTAAGATTAGGGTTCATGATGAATTTTGAGGGAAATGAAAAATTGAGTAGAATTGATGTTTGTGACATAGAATAGGGTTGAAATGAGTTGAAATAATAAGTGATTTTAAAAGAAAATTTATAGTTTCTTATTAAGTAAGTGGCCAACCATTGATGTAGGAAGAAGAAGGGTGTTTTATTGAAATATTTGACTTGATGATGTATGTTTATATGAATTAAAATGATGAGAAATGCATGAACGAGAATAACAATGGGGTATTAAAGAGGGTTCAGAAGAGTGTTGATTGATTAGTTAATCAAATTGAAAAAAATAATAATCTTAGAAGTTGTTTTTAACATCATTATAATGTATATAACATAGCATGGAATTGGTTTGAATGGGGATAAGTTAAATTGGTGATGTGTAAATGTTTACGATATTGTTGATGAAACTAGACATTTTGATCTTTTAGTCTTCCAAAGTGAATTTGAGTATGGAAATGAAAGGATGTGGACTAGGTCTCAGCATAGAAATTATAGTCTTGGATGTTTGTTATCAAAGGAGTTGACCTTGCTTAAGTTGAAGTTTTAAAACTCTAGTTATAGGCTAATAAATGAGAGTGGGTCAAGATAGATCCTATTGGACAGTTGGTCATCTTCTCGATAATGAGTAGTTTTGAGGGATTTAGAAGCAGAAATGAGTTCTTCTCTCTTAATGGACTTATAACCCTATGTCTTAGCTTTTTAATAGATTAAGTGACGCCTTAAACCAAATTATATAATATTAGATATGGACGAAACACAAAATAATATTCGAATGAGGAATGACACCAATTGTAATGTTGATTTGCATTTTATTAAAGAACTTAAGGAAACAGATTTAATGGGAACATAAAATGTAAATTTAAATAAATAGGGATAATAATGAATGAAATGATTCAAAAATAATTATATAGATTATTGATTTAGAAAGAATAAATGCTCATGAGTAATGATGTGATATACTTGTTAATGTAGGGGGAGCCACATGACCTAGATAATAGCTAGGGAGTACTAGTCAAGCTTTTATAGTAGGTAGGTGTCCAACACCTAAAGTTTTTTATTTTCTCCTGATTAGTACTTAAAAGTGCATTTTTATCAAGGTTTTATATCATTATTTTGCACTCGAAGTATCAATAACTCCTTAACTAAAGCATGTTTTATAATAATATATCTAATAATATAAGATACCTTTAATTTGAGATAAATATTCATTTTAAATGTAGGCCTATCACATAAATGAAAAGATTGATTGATGACTTTAAGAACTGAAATTGAAAGGACAAAGAGATGACCAAACTTAGAAAAGAGATGCCGGTGCAATCCAAACCAGAATATTGTTTGGTAATTGAGTCATATTTGGAGCTGTAAATCTCAGATTTAGGTCTACCTTATATGGATGGAAAGGTAAGACATAGGCCTACAACTTTTATATAGAGCCCAAGATCTAAAAAGGTCATTTTCAAGTTCAAATTATAGCAACAACAAAGAAGTCCGAATCTGTCTTCCAGCCCGAGTATTGTTCAGTTTTTTACCCATATCTAGAGTTCTAAAAATCCAAATAACCTGAATTTTAACTAAGTTTATTATGTCAAGGTGGAAACGTTACACTAATGGTGTAAGAATAAATATAGTGTAAACTTAATATGGATTTTAATGTTTGATACTAACATGTTTTGTATTTGTTATCTTGTTCACTCTTTAATACTTTGCTTGTTAAATGACTAATCTTGATTTATGTTGTATAACACTTGGTACAACAAATGCTTGGCACTTTCATAGCCCATAATGTATGGTATAACCGACACCTGAGCTATGAAAGAAACTTGATTTGTTGTTAACATAAGTTATAATCATGAAAGCTTGACGAGATTTACAAGTATTAGCATTAATTGAATAAGATGACTAATATAATCATGTTAATTCCTTTTATTCTATTCCTAAACGTGCATAAGAGTGTGGTTACATACATCAAGTAGTAGACTTTGTAGGGTATCCTCATTATTTTTAGAAAACATGGCCGAAGAAGATAATCAATCACTTCATAATGAAAATAATGAGAATAACCGTGCTAGAACACTTAGAGACCACATGAATCCCACAAGAACAAGTGCATCATCATG
>NW_011500130.1:328395-328571 GCF_000495115.2 Populus euphratica
TGAAAAAGGCACCAAAAATGTTGATGCAGATCTTTTATCAAAAGTGACAATAGATTCAACACACGACATCACACCATCGATGATTACTTTCGTGATGAATCTGTACTTTCTCTTAGTTTAATGCCTTGGTTTACTAAAAATATCAATTTTCTTTCTTCAGGATTTTTGCCAGCTCA
>NW_011500130.1:332172-334870 GCF_000495115.2 Populus euphratica
TACTACTACTACTACTACTACTACTACTATTATTAGTATTATTATTGATGTTATTATTATTGTTGTTGTTATTGTTACTATTGTTGTTATTTATAATTGTTGTTTATAATTTGTACAATTAACTTCCATGTGGTTCGACCCCGGTCTTGCCGGGATATTTATTACTTCGACACTCCTACACTTGGGAGAAGACATCAATCTTTTAGTCATGTCATAGGCCATCCTTAATAAATTGTATTTTATCTTCATAATTTACAGATACCATTCCTAAAGAATGACATGTTGCATTGCAAGTTCATCTGGCACATCTGTGACAGACTTTCAGTCGTTTTACATGACATTTCTTTGCAAAAGTGATTTTTACCTGTTCCAGACATGTGTGAAATGAAAGAATTGAAGGACTCACCTAATAATTGGACATTAGCATCAATCAGCCAGCGAACATCTTTAGGAATTCCATATTCATTAACAATCTCAATCTTGCACATCTAGCACAGTAAATTTTTGTAATTGCATTTTAAGGCAGAACAGGAAAATACTTTCTTAATTTTTCAACATTGGTGTCCATTTTCAAATGTGAATTAGAGGAGAGATTCAAAGAAAGGGGAAAGAGCAAAGAATTGCATAAATATATACACTTAAAAACTCACTAAGGTTGATTCTTTGAGTCCGCTTTCAAGCCAGGATGACAATCAACCAATTTTGGGACAAATGATCTCATCTTGTTATGTTTATTTCTACTTTACTATTGTACATAAGAAATGAGTCTCAACTTTTTTTACTGCAAATTTAGAAGTTGTTTTCCTTCACTCATATAACTATCTAATTTAGTTCTTCAATTCAAATGATGAATAAAAAATATCAGTTATTATAGGAAATTGAAATAACCGACATAAGTCACGGAGTACCGTTATCCACTATTTGACCAGGGTTAGAGGGACTGACAAAAGAAAAATTTCACCAAAACAAAACACAAAACAATGTGAGAAAAAGAAAATCAATCTTTATATACAGGATCACTCCGTTCAATAAAGTCATTTTCAATTGAAAAATTATCAAAGTAAACATTCAATAATGTCCATTTACCTTGAAAGTATTGTCATTCTTTAGATTCTAGATATCATAACCCTCGTATAGATACACATGTTTTACAATAAAAGGACTGCTTCATCTTGATCTTTGTTTTCTAGGAAATAAATGGAGTCTAGAATTATAAAGCAAGACTTTTTGACCAACATTGAATGTTTTTCTCAGTATTTTCTTGTCATCAAACTCTTTGAGTCTTGCTTTATGAATTCTTGAATTTTCATATACATCATTTTTTATTTCCTTAAGCTCATTTATTTGTAATTTATGGAGCTGACTAGCATCATCAAAATTTGAATTGAAAGCTTTAAAAGCCCAATAAGCTTTATGTTCAAGTTCCACAGGCAAGTGACAAGGTTTTCCATAGACTAATCTATAAGGTGACATACCTAATGATGTTTTATAAGCAGTTCGATAAGCCCAAAGTGCATCATTAAGTCTTAAAGACCAGTCTTTCCTATTAGGGTTCACTGTTTTCTCCAAAATATGTTTGATCTCCCTATTAGCAAGCTCTACTTGTCCACTTGTCTGGGGGTGATAAAGGGTGATAACTTTATGTGTGATTATATATTTTTTCATTAAATAATTGAATGACTTATTGTAAAAATGTGCTCCACCATCACTATCATGGCTTGAGGGATTCCAAATCAACTCAAAATATTTTCTTTCAAAAACTTTATCACTGTTTTGTGATCATTGTTTCGACTTGGAATTGCCTCTATCCATTTTGAAACATAATCTACTGCGACTAATATGTATAAGAAACCAAATGATGGAGGGAATGGGCCCATGAAATCTATACCCCAACAGTCAAAGATCTCAATGACAATAATAGGGTTTAAAGGCATCATGTGACGTTTTGAAATAGATCCCAACTTTTAACAATTTTCAGAAGTCTTGTAGAATGCATCTGAGTCCCTTAATATGGTGTGGGCTCGTAAAATCCACTTTGTAAGATTTATGTAGTTGTCTTTCTTGATGAGAAATGGCCCCCACATGCCTCAGAATGACAAAATTTAATGACACTACTTACCTCATTGTCAGGAATGCATCTTCGAAATATTTGATCAGGACAATATTTGAATAAATAAGGATCATCCCAATAAAAGTTCTTCACTTCATTCAAAAACTTTCTTTTATCTTGGGTACTCCAATGAGATAGCAATTGTCCTGAAACAAGAAAATTGACAATATTAGCAAACCAAGGCATTGTAGAGACAGAAAGTAAAGATTCATCAGGAAAGTAGTCATCGATTGGTGTGATGTCAATTTTCGAATCTGTTGTCAATCTTGACAAGTGATCTGCGACAACATTTTCGCTGCCTTTCTTATCTTTGATTGTGATATCAAATTCTTGAAGTAATAAAATCCACCGCACCAATCTAGCCTTGGAATCTTTCTTAGAAAGAAGATATTTCAATGCTGCATGATCACTAAAAACAACAAGTGAGCAAACAAGATAAGACCTAAATTTCTCATATGCAAGTACTACTGCAAGTAATTCTTTTTCAATGGTGGTGTAATTCATTTGAGCACTATTTAAAGTTTTACTTTCATCGTAAATCACATAAGGTTTCTTATCTTTTCTTTATCCCAAAACAACACCTATTGC
>NW_011502344.1:0-3071 GCF_000495115.2 Populus euphratica
GAATATCACAAAGAGATGGAGGTAACAATAATTCAAGTCAATGTTGTTGAGAATAGAGAAGCCACCATGACTATATTTCTTAATGGGTTGAATCGAGACATTGCCAATATTGTTGAGCTATAAAACCACATTGAGCTCTATACATTATTATAAAAAATGGTGAGATGACTTAGAAGGAAAGGACATTTTCGGCCAACGTTTAATTTGGGAATCTTCACCATCTTGGAAATTGAATCTGAGGAGAAAGGGTATTGTCTAACAGAGGTCGTAATTCTTAATTCAACATTTGGATCGAGCTGAGATTTTATATGGAATCTTCTCACATATTGTCTTACCTTGGGTTAAACTTTTAGATCAATCGAAGTGTGAAAAGATACCGTAATACCGGTCAACAAAGGTTATATGAATTGTGTTATTTACTTTCTTTTGACTTTTGGACTTCCTATTTGGTTAGGATTCTTTTTGTAAAAGGATGTGCCAACTTGTTTTGGGAATCTCCTAGTTCTACAAAGATCTTTTATAGCCATCTGAGTCATTGCACAGGTTCCAAATGTGTTTCAACAAAGCAATCTTGTTCCATTCTGTTATCCTTTTTATTCCTAGCCCCCCCTCCTTTTTTGGAAGACATACCTGATCCCAAGCCACTTTAGCCCCAGTAGTTCTCATATCTGAACCTGACCAAAGAAAGGATCTCATAATTTGCTCCACATTTTTTATGACTTGCCCAGGTAAGAGGAAGAGAGATGCCCAATAGACCTGGATGGAAAATAAAACAAAATTAATCAGCTGTACTCGTCCTGCATACGAGAGTGTTCTACAAGTCCAATGTCGAACTTTAGAGGTGATTCGATCCACGAGACCCTTACAATAAACAGTCTTTAGTTTGGACAAGATTTCATAGGGTGCTCCCCTCTGCAAACCCAAGAATACGAATAATTTCTTCCCTCTCAGCATTTAACACACCGCTTAAGAAGATGTCACTTTTATTTGGATTTGGATACAGACCTGATAGATCTTGAAACTTTGTGAGCACAGTTTTGATCATACGAATTGAGTTTACATCTCCTTTGCTAAAAATCATCAAGTCGTCAGCAAAACAAAGATGAGAAATGTTGTCCTTCTTGCATCTCCAGTGGAACTTGAAGTTTTGGTTGGCACTCATCTTGCAGAATAGCCCCGAAAGGATTTCCATACATAGGACAAACAAATATGGAGAAAGTGGATCCCCTTGTCGAAGCCCTCTCCCCCCTTGAAAATAACCTGCAAGCTCACCATTGACGTTGATAGAGAATTGACATGATGTAACACAAACCATAATCCAATCAATGACTGTTCTAGGGAATCCCATTTTTCTTAACATAGCGTCAACGAAATCCCACCGAACCGAGTCATAAGCCTTCATCAGATCTACTTTCATAGCACAACGGGCAGGTCCCGTAGATTTATGATAGCCTTTCATTAGTTCCTGAGACAAAAGAATGTTGTCGCTGATTCTCCGTCCAGAGATAAAAGCAGTCTGATACGGACCTACTAAGGATGGCAAAACAGCTGTGATTCTCCCAGCTAGAATCTTAGCGATGCATTTGTACACGGTATTGCAGCAAGATATAGGACGAAAATCTGTCAACCTCGTAGGATTGGCAACTTTAGGAATAAGGGAAATTGATGTAGCATTCATTTCTTTAAGCATTCTCCGAGTCTGAAAGAAGGAGCTAACAGCATTGATTACATCCTCCCCAACTATGTGCCACATTCTTTTGAAGAAACCTGCGTTAAATCCATCCGGACCAGGGGCTTTGTTGTTCTCCCTCTCTTGTAAGTGAAAGATGTTTAATGCTGTCTTCCATTTACTGATTTGTGAAAGTAGCCAGTATTCTGATCCCCCAAGCTAAGCCACTGTATCCTTGACTTTTGTTTGAAAAAACTCTCTTCGGCCTTGACGATAGAAGCGTAGTTACGTACAGCATCCCTTTCTCGCATGCACAAAGTTGGATTCCCATGTGCTGTATGGAGAGCCTGTTGAGCCTTATCCATTTCATCTTTCGCATCTTTGACTCTATCTGAAATGTTGGAGAAGTGAGTCATATTGAAAAGTTTCAATTCCCGTTTTAGTTTTCTTAGCTTGCAACACAGCTGATACATTGGACAACCCCCTGAATTGTGTTCCCATACTTTCCTCACCAAGGGCATGAACTCGTCATGGTCCATCCACATATCAAAGAATCTGAATGGTTTCTTTATATTCTGATAATCACCAGTAACCTTTACCACCATAGGAGAATGGTCTGACATACCCGATGGCAAAAATCTCGCTTCTGAAAAGGGGAAGTTCAGATTCCATTTCTCATTGACAAGCACTCTATCTAGTTTCCGCATAATCAGATTCTCAGGACATTGGTTCGACCAAGTATAATGCAGGCCTGAATATCGAAGATCATCCACTTTCGCTTCTTGAATACATGTTTCCAATCTGTCCATATGACCAGCCCACGAAGTAGACCCTCCTAACCTGTCTGATTGGTAGCGGATAGCATTAAAGTCGCCCATAAGAATCCATGGGCTGGACTCCCATCCATCACTACGACTCACTATATCAGACCATAATGCCTCACGTAAGGAAGCATTATTGTGTCCGTAAATAATTGAAGCATTTGAATCAGATATTGGTAGCTAATATAGTGACAAAAACATGAATAGCCTGGTCTGACATTCCGAGGACATCAACCTTCACCACATCAGCATTCCAACAAACGCAATTACGACCACGAGAAAAGAAATCATTTAATGCTTTTCCTCATTTAGGAAGGAAAGTAATTAAATCAGCAACAAAGGAGGAAATTTTTTTTCTTATTTGTCCAAGTTAAACAAGGAATTCCAAGGTAATCAAGGACATCAAAGGGGGCAGCAACATAAATTTTCCAAATCAGATTTTTCCAATTTTGTTTGGGACTTCTTAAGGGTGACAAATCTGATTCTAGCTTATTTAGGATGGTATTTTAGAAGTTTTAGTATTTTTAGTATTTTCTTCTTAGTTTTTGGGTTATTATTACTTATTTGGGTCAATTGTAAGT
>NW_011502344.1:3217-20497 GCF_000495115.2 Populus euphratica
GTGGGATAATCTCCCTTCCTTGGTTCTCTAAAGAACTGAAAATGACTTATCGAAGAACAACTGTCTTCGTGGCGTCATCCTTGTACTTCTCGTTCGCGAATGAATATTCGTTGGGTGGGGGTTTTCGTTTTCAATAGTGTTGGGGCCTAGGTACAAGTTATCTTTGTGTCACACCTATCAAACCTGATTTACTTGGCTTTGCGAGAATTGACGTCTTTGCGTGACCATGTGATCACGAGGTTCGTATCAATAAGGTTAGACAATTCAAATTAATAAAACATCTTGTTTACCGCACTTTGTGATACGATCCAAGCAAGGTCAAATTTGGATTTTGATGTAAAATGTGCAACTATCTAGAGTCCACAAGTCAAAAGGAAGTAAATAACAAAATTCGTACAGCCTCTATTGACCCGTATTGAGATACCTTCCCGAACTCCGATTGACCTGAAATTTTAACCCAAAGTAATACAATATGTCAGGAGACTCCACGTAACATTTCAGCTCCATCCAACGATTGGATTGACAATTATGACTGTTGCCGTAAAACTAGATAGTTGCACATTTTACATCAAAATCCAAATTTGACCTTGCTTGGATCGTATCACTTTGTGTGTGTGTGTGTGTTTCGGTTAGATAGGCTGCCTTCCATGGTTCTTTAAAGAACCGAAAAACAACTTATCAAAGAACAACTGTCTTCATGATGTCATCTTTATACTTCTCATTCACGAATCAATATTCATTAGGTGGAGGTTTTCGTTTCCAATAGTGCTAGTGCCTAGGTACAAGTTATCTTTGTGTCACATTCTTATCAAACCTGATTTACTGGGCTTTCCAGGAATTGATGTCTTTACGTGTGGGTTGTGTGATCACGAGATTCGCATCACTAGGTACAAGTTATCTTTGAGTCACACTCTTACCAAACTAGTTAGTTTTCTAGGAATTCAGCACTAAAGAGATAACAAATGAAAGAGGACAATAGTGTTTATCATTCAAAAATATATAGATGCAAGTGGATGGGAAGACATTCTTATTTGAAATTGATGTGGATCAGCTCAACACCATATGTAATCATGCCAACGACCCATTTGAGTTGCCAATTGGACCAATCACAAGAGCTAAGACAAAGAAGTTTAAAGCATTAAATGGGCTTGTTCAAAACATATGGAGCAAAATGGACCTAGATGGACTTGAAACATTTAATGAGCATGAAGGACAACCTTTAATTCATCTAATTTGGGTCTAAGATGAGTCTAATTGATGTGAAAAAAGGGGTTAATGTGTCATAAAGAGGGGAGGACTCTTTAATGTTTTGCATAACTTAGGAAGGAAAGTAATTCAATCAGCAATAGAGGAAATTTGTTTTCTTTTTTATCCAAGTTAAACAAGGAGCTCCAAGCTAATCAAGGATATCAAAGATGGGTAGCAACACAAATTTTCCAAATTAGATTTTTCCTAGTTTATTTAGGACTTAAGGGTGACAAATATGATTCTACCATATTTAGGATAATAATTTTTGGATTTTTATTATTTTCTTAGTTTTTATGTTATTATTACTTATTTGGATCAATTGTAAGTGGGCTTCATAAAAGTCCATCAAAGGGGGCTCCATTAGGGTTTCTTTATGTCTAGAATCAGTATAAATAAAGGCATAATCAAAGATGTAAGGTGATGCATTTTTCAAATCAATAAACTTCTTTACTGCACTTGTTGTGTATTGGTGGGATAATCTCCCTTTCTTAGTTCTCTTAAGAACTGAAAACAACTTATCGAAGAACAATTGGCTTCATGGCATCATCCTTATACTTCTCATTCATGAATCAATATTAGTTGGGTGGAGGTTTTTCATTTTCAATAGTGCTGGTGCCTAGGTACAAGTTATCTTTGTGTCGGACTCCTATCAAACCTGATTTACTTGGCTTTCCGAGAATCGTTGTCCTTGCATGTGGATTGTATGACGACGTGATCATAATGTTCGTATAAGAAATTATTATCGGCAACTACATTCATACAATGTTGTTACAAGCAATTATGTGCAAGAAAAGAGCTCCAACGA
The DNA here is from genome assembly GCF_000495115.2 of Populus euphratica. Classification (NCBI taxonomy): domain Eukaryota; kingdom Viridiplantae; phylum Streptophyta; class Magnoliopsida; order Malpighiales; family Salicaceae; genus Populus; species Populus euphratica. The sequence continues at coordinate 5,271 of NW_011502344.1, forward strand.
TTGAAACAAGAGGCTAAGGATTTATCAATCAAACCTGTTGGTGATTCGAGGACAACTCACCTTGAAGAGAGAGGAAATGATACGATCTAGGCAATGAAAAAACAATATGATTTGGATTCTGACGTAAAATATGCAACTGTCCAATTTTAAAAGTCATAATTCTTAATCCGACCTGTTGATTAGACTGAAATTTTACTAGGAGTTTCCTGACATATTTTCCTACCTTGGGTTACAATATCAGGTCAATCAGAGTTCAGGAAGGCAATGCAATATGGTCAAAAGAGATTGTATAAATTTTGTTATTTACTTCCTTTTAACTTGTGAACATTCTATTTGGCTAAGATTCTTCTCCTTAAAAGGATGTGGCAGCTTGTTTTGGGAATCTCTTAGTTCCACAAAGATCTTTAATGAGTTGTAAAATAGTTTTTAAGTGTGGCACATATTGATAAATGTTTTAGAATCCTTTTTTTTATAAGGATTTCTTATTCGTCATAGCTACAATATGGAAAGAAGACTTCAAAATTAATTATACCTTCTGATTAGATTTTCTTGTCTATCTGTAACTTCTTAATGGTGACAAATCTGATTCTAGCATATTTATGATTGTACTTTTTGGATTTTTATTATTTTTTTATTTTCTTCCAAGTATTTGGTTTATTTTTACTTATTTGGGTCACTTGGAAGTAGGTCTTATATAAGTCCACCTAAGAGGGGTCCTTTAGGGTTTATTTAAATCTAAAGTTAGAATAAAGAAAGGCATAACCAGAGATGTAAGTTAGAGAATTCAGATTAATAAAACTTGCTTGCTATACTTTGTGTGTGTGTGTGTGTGTGTGTGTTGGGGGGATAATCTCTCTTTCATGGTTCTCTAAAGGACTGAAAATGACTTATCGATGAACAACTATCTTCATGGTGTCATCTTTATATTCTCATTCGTGAATCAATATTTGTTAGGTGGGGGTTTTTATTTCCAATAGTGCTAGTGCCTAAGTATAAATTAGCTTCGTGTCACTCTCCTTTCAAACGTAATTTACTTGGCTTTACGGGAATTGGTGTCTTTGTGTATGGGTTGTGTGACCATCACGAGGTTCGTATAATTTGGTATTAAAACTTTTTTTTTGGTAAGTATTTGGTATTAGAAACCCTCACTTCACCACATTCATTCAACCATTGCAATCTATAAGGCCTAGGATGCTTAATACAACTCAGATTCAATTTCTTCACAAGTGTATCACTAGCAACATGGTGCGGCAAACAAGAAGTTTTATTTAGGAGAGAGATATGGAGAGAGAGAAAGATTAGAAATCAAACTGTCGGAGCTAGATCTACTCCGTCCGCCGTTGGATCGTCCTCATTTCTTGCTATGTTGTTCATTCTAGCCTTCTCGAAACATTGACCGAATGGATCTTCATTCCAATCAACGAGGTGGGAGATATTGATCTCGTAATATTTCTACTGTTCTGCATTTTTAGTTGCAGCAGAGTGAATTGGGTTTTGTTGAAGCTTGATCTTCTTTGTTCGCCGTTGGATCGTCACCATTTTTTAGTATGTTGTTCATCAGAATATACTCTATAGCTTGACCGCACGGATCATCATTCCAATCAATAATCTCGAAGATACTGGCCTCGTAATTCTGTAATTCTCTTCTCCCTTCATGAACAAATCTGAATCTTGTTGTTTCTGAGATTACATTGTTGTTGTTTCTGAGCTTAGGTTACGTCTTAGACTCAGTTTCTCTTCTTAGAATTTGGTATCTCTAGTATTTGTATGCTGCCATAATGTCCTTATGTTCTGCTGTGGATTCTGTTCCAATGGTTACCTCTAACAATGAACAACACAATGAAGTCAAGTCTGGACATATATAAAGATGAGAGCTACAAGATTTGTTGAACAGCCATGGGATGAGGATTTCTCAGTTTACTAATGTTAATCAAGCTGATTCTGAAGCTAGCATAGAGAAGAAACACTCTAATTCCCAAGCTTCTAATGTTGTTTCAGAAATGAATCATGTGTTGGGTTCTAAAGTTGATGAGTTGAAGGTAGGGTCTCAGCAACAAGACCAGCAAAATCATCGCCCCAAATTGAATTTTTTAAATGCTTTGAAGGGTTCTGATGTTGATAACAATGAGGGTACCAAGAACCTTGGTATTTCTCTAGTTCGTAATCTGCATTTTGCTCCCCCTGCTATGACTGATGGTCGTGTGACAGTAGCTCCTCCACTTGATGTGTTTGAGGATGGCTGCGAACTTTGGAAATCCACCCTAGTTGGTCATTTTGTGGGTCAGAAATTACCATATCCCGTTGTTAATTCTATTGCCAAAAGAATCTGGGGCTCCTACGGTCTATCAGAAGTTTTATCTTCGGATAATGGTTTCTTCCTATTCACTTTTGATTCTGTTGATCATGCCACTAATGTGCTGGAAAGAGCCCCATGGCACATGGCAAGCAGACCTTTGGTGCTTAAACGTTGGCAACCGAACATGCAATTTTTGAAAGGTGATTTGGTCAAAGTTCCGGTATGGGTTAGGCTGTATAATGTTCCTCTTGAGTATTGGACTATTAAGGGGTTGAGTTGTGTAGCGAGTGCTATTGGGGTTCCTCTTCATGCTGATCAGACTACATTGTTGCGTCAAAGGCTTAGCTACGCAAGAGTTTGTGTTGAGATTGATGCTACGAAGATGCTGGTTAAGGAATACGACCTTCGCTGTCCCAATGGATTATTCATAACAATTTCAGCTGATTACGAATGGATACCATCAAAGTGCAATAATTGTAATGTCTTTGGACACACGACAGCGATATGTGCTACTAATAACGGTGCAAATCTTACAATGGAGGCAGAGGGTAAGAGGAAACTAGGAGCTGCGAACTCTAAATCTGCGGATAAACAGCAGAATCAGTTTCAATGGCAGGTAGTTGCTAAACGAAATAAGGGTTCTGTGAGTGGTGAGAATGGCACTTTGGCATCTAAAGTGCGTAACTGTAATGAGAATGGTTGTTCGACATCTGGTACAAATATTTCTGATTGTAATATCAATGAGAAGGCTGCATCAGATGTGAGCAATGCTGATTGTTATGAAGATGAAAATCCTACATCTCCTCTTGTTTTGAAGAGTTCACAAGGAGACATGAAGCAGGAGCAGGGGGGTACAAGTACTGCTTCAGATCAAAGTTTAGCCATCTCCAATACATCTGATTGTGCGACGGTGAACCAGGTTCTTTTCGTTAATAGTCATGAGCTGAATGTAGATATTGACGCAATGGGAGGTGATACAGATGGGGAACGAACTGATAAGGAGTTGACGTCACCAATCCTGACAAGCCCACAAACTCTGAATTCCACCGAAAGGGAAACTGTTAATCAGTTGGCTATTAAGGCTAGAGACTCTCTAGAGAAAAAGAAAAAGGGTTCGAAAAACTCTTCAAAGAAGAATAAGAAATCTGTCTCCTCGCCTGGGGGCACGTCGAGGTAATCTTTGTGTTGCTGTTTGTACTCCTCTCTATTTTCTTATGATTATTGGATGTTGGAATGTAAGAGGTTTGAATGATCCCATAAAGCATTCAGCATTGCGTCAGCTCATCCATCAAGAGAGGATGACTCTTTTCGGTTTGGTTGAAACTCGGGTTAGAGACGAGAATAAATATAATGTTTCTCAACTTCTTCTGCGTAATTGGTCCTTCTTGTATAATTATGATTTCTCTTGTCGTGGTCGTATTTGGGTTTGTTGGAATGCTGATGTGGTGAAGGTTGATGTCCTCGGAATGTCAGACCAGGCTATTCATGTTTCTGTCACTATATTAGCTACCAATATCTGTTTCAATGCTTCAATTATATACGGAGACAATAACGCTTCCTTACGTGAGGCATTATGGTCTGATATAGTGAGTCGTAGTGATGGATGGGAGTCCAGCCCATGGATTCTTATGGGCGACTTTAATGCTATCCGCTACCAATCAGACAGGTTAGGAGGGTCTACTTCGTGGGCTGGTCATATGGACAGATTGGAAACATGTATTCAAGAAGCGAAAGTGGATGATCTTCGATATTCAGGCCTGCATTATACTTGGTCGAACCAATGTCCTGAGAATCTGATTATGCGGAAACTAGATAGAGTGCTTGTCAATGAGAAATGGAATCTGAACTTCCCCTTTTCAGAAGCGAGATTTTTGCCATCGGGTATGTCAGACCATTCTCCTATGGTGGTAAAGGTTACTGGTGATTATCAGAATATAAAGAAACCATTCAGATTCTTTGATATGTGGATGGACCATGACGAGTTCATGCCCTTGGTGAGGAAAGTATGGGAACACAATTCAGGGGGTTGTCCAATGTATCAGCTGTGTTGCAAGCTAAGAAAACTAAAACGGGAATTGAAACTTTTCAATATGACTCACTTCTCCAACATTTCAGATAGAGTCAAAGATGCGAAAGATGAAATGGATAAGGCTCAACAGGCTCTCCATACAGCACATGGGAATCCAACTTTGTGCATGCGAGAAAGGGATGCTGTACGTAACTACGCTTCTATCGTCAAGGCCGAAGAGAGTTTTTTCAAACAAAAGTCAAGGATACAGTGGCTTAGCTTGGGGGATCAGAATACTGGCTACTTTCACAAATCAGTAAATGGAAGACAGCATAGAAATAAACTTCTTTCACTTACAAAGGAGGATGGAGAGGTTGTCGAAGGACATGAGGCAGTTAAATCAGAAGTCATTGCGTACTTCCAGCGTGTGTTAAGAGTGGAACAGATGCCTAGGGTTCTGAATGAGGAAGAGATGGAATCGGCAATTAACTTGAAACTGTCTTCAACGCAACAACATGTATTAGCACAAGATGTAACAAGGGAGGAGATTAAGCATGCTATGTTTAGTTTGAAGAACAACAAAGCCCCTGGTCCGGATGGATTTAACGCAGGTTTCTTCAAAAGAATGTGGCACATAGTTGGGGAGGATGTAATCAATGCTGTTAGCTCCTTCTTTCAGACTCGGAGAATGCTTAAAGAAATGAATGCTACATCAATTTCCCTTATTCCTAAAGTTGCCAATCCTACGAGGTTGACAGATTTTCGTCCTATATCTTGCTGCAATACCGTGTACAAATGCATCGCTAAGATTCTAGCTGGGAGAATCACAGCTGTTTTGCCATCCTTAGTAGGTCCGTATCAGACTGCTTTTATCTCTGGACGGAGAATCAGCGACAACATTCTTTTGTCTCAGGAACTAATGAAAGGCTATCATAAATCTACGGGACCTGCCCGTTGTGCTATGAAAGTAGATCTGATGAAGGCTTATGACTCGGTTCGGTGGGATTTCGTTGACGCTATGTTAAGAAAAATGGGATTCCCTAGAACAGTCATTGATTGGATTATGGTTTGTGTTACATCATGTCAATTCTCTATCAACGTCAATGGTGAGCTTGCAGGTTATTTTCAAGGGGGGAGAGGGCTTCGACAAGGGGATCCACTTTCTCCATATTTGTTTGTCCTATGTATGGAAATCCTTTCGGGGCTATTCTGCAAGATGAGTGCCAACCAAAACTTCAAGTTCCACTGGAGATGCAAGAAGGACAACATTTCTCATCTTTGTTTTGCTGACGACTTGATGATTTTTAGCAAAGGAGATGTAAACTCAATTCGTATGATCAAAACTGTGCTCACAAAGTTTCAAGATCTATCAGGTCTGTATCCAAATCCAAATAAAAGTGACATCTTCTTAAGCGGTGTGTTAAATGCTGAGAGGGAAGAGATTATTCATGTTCTTGGGTTTGCAGAGGGGGAGCTCCCTATGAAATATTTGGGAGTGCCTCTTATCTCGTCCAGACTAAAGGCTGTTTATTGTAAGGGTCTCGTGGATCGAATCACCTCTAAAGTTCGACATTGGACTTGTAGAACACTCTCGTATGCAGGACGAGTACAACTGATTAATTCAGTTTTATTTTCCATCCAAGTCTATTGGGCATCTCTCTTCCTCTTACCTGGGCAAGTCATAAAAAGTGTGGAGCAAATTATGAGATCCTTTCTTTGGTCAGGTTCAGATATGAGAACTACTGGGGCTAAAGTGGCTTGGGATCAGGTATGTCTTCCAAAAAAGGAGGGGGGGCTAGGAATAAAGAGGATAACAGAATGGAACAAGATTGCTTTGTTGAAACACATTTGGAACCTGTGCAATGACTCAGATGGCTCAATCTGGTCTACTTGGATCAGATGTAATCTGTTGCGAGGTAGGAATTTCTGGACAATCAAGACGCCACAGAATTGCTCTTGGGCATGGAGAAAGATTCTAAAGCTCAGATCCTTAGCATGGCCGAAGATGAAGTACATCATAGGGGATGGCAGGACAACTTCTCTATGGTTTGACAATTGGCATCCTCACAGCCCGCTCGCAGATTCTTACGGCGACAGATTCATCTATGATTCAGGTATGGAAAAGAACGCGAAGGTGAATATGCTGATTCATAACTCAGAATGGAAAATTCCTACCACTCACGCTATTGGATGGCACCCCATTGTAGAAGCTATTCCTTCCAATTCTAATCCTATGATAGGGCAAAATGATGAGATTGTTTGGCTGGATTCACCAAATCACAGATTCTCGATCAAAATAGCTTGGGAACAACTAAGATTTCATCATACGATGGTCGAATGGCATGACATTGTGTGGTTCAAGAATGCTGTTCCAAGACATTCGTTTCTTCTATGGGTGGCTGTCCAACAGAAACTCACAACTCAAGATAGACTTCATCGATTTGGTATACATGGTCCCAATAGATGCTCACTCTGTCTCCGCAACTACGAAGATCACAACCACTTGTTCTTTGAATGCTCCTATACTAAAGCGATCTGGTGGGATGTTTGTGACAGATGCAACATTCCAAGAATGACAAAAGGATGGGATGAATGGATTCGATGGGCCACTGTCACTTGGCATGGCAAAAGTTTTGTCAATTTTTCTCGTAAACTCAGTTTTGCAGCTACAGTGTATCATATCTGGCAAGAAAGGAATGCAAGGACCTTTGCTGGAATATCTAGAACTCAGAATTTGGTCTTTCATCAAATTGAATGTATCATCCGTGATAAGCTTGATTTGATGAGGAACGTTCTACCAACAGATGAAAATAAAAGAATCCAACGAGCATGGAGGGTTAATAACATAGATTCTTCATTTGATATTTAGCTGGTTGTATTGGTTTCCCTAACGAATCAAGTTAGGTCTTGAGTTTTCAGTTCGGTGGCTAGCATGTAGCCATCTGTTGTTTTACGTTTCTGTTCTCATTGTAAATCTGGGGTATGCCCCTTATAATCTTTGTATCGTTTTCCTTTAATAAATACGTCAACTTACCAAAAAAAAAAAAAGCAAGCTGAATCGAAGACATGCTAAATGGGTGGAGTTTATGGAGTCATTTCCTTATGTCATAAAGTACAAGAAAGGGCAAGTTAATGTGGTTGCTGATGCTCTTTCTAGGAGGTATGCACTGATCTCTATGTTGAATGCAAGGCTGATGGGTTTTGAACAAGTGAAGGATCAATACGCTAATGATTCCTACTTTGCTAATGTGGTTACCGAATGTGCAAAGGGAGCTTGTGATGGGTTCTTTATGCATGAAGGTTACTTGTTCAAAATGGGCAGAATGTGTATTCCTTCAGGTTCATTACGGGAGTTGCTTGTGCGAGAGGCTCATGGTGGTGGTCTTAGTGGTCATTTTGGGGAGAAGAAGACTTATGAGTTGCTGAAAGAACATTTCTTTTGGCCTAGCATGTTACGGGATGTGCACAAGGTGATTGAGAGATGTGCTATTTGCAAGAAAGCTAAGGGTAAAGAGAATGCATATGGGCTGTATATGCCGTTGCCTATTCCAGAGCAACCGTGGATGGATGTTAGCATGGACTTTGTACTGGGGTTACCGAGAACACAGCGTGGAAAGGATTCAATAATGGTTGTGGTTGATCGATTCTCCAAAATGTCCCATTTCATTCCTTGCAACAAAACTGACGATGCTGTACATGTAGCTGATTTGTTCTTTCAAGAGATTGTTCGTTTGCATGGAGTTCCTAAAAGCATTGTCTCTGATCGTGATACAAAGTTCTTAAGCTACTTTTGGAAGACTCTTTGGAGGAAGCTAGGAACGAAGTTACTTTTCAGTACGGCATGTCATCCACAAACTGATGGACAAACTGAGGTAGTAACTTGGCTCCATTAATCAAGTTTTATCCTTCTAAAATTTTTGTTTCTTATGGATTCCACAAAATTTCCTTGGCATCCAATTTTTTCTTCTCCTAGAATTTGCGATGTAAAAAAAATTTATTATTTCATTTTGTTATTGTTCAAAATATATCATTACCATCATAAACAAAAAGAGAAAAGAGAAAAAAAAATTTGTTCAAAAAGACATTTATTGGTTTTCTGCTGCAAAAAACTAAACAAAAGAAAATCTGATCAAATCAACTTGAAATTAGCTCAAATTTTATACTTTGATTCATAATGTTTTTACATAAATTGCACAAACTTTATATTATATCTATTTGGGTTGATATCGCACTATATCTAAAACTGTAGCTGAATTGGACATTATTTGCTTTAGGTTTCAAATTTGGATGTAACTCATCGTAAACTAGTCTATTTGGCATCAACTTTTGCAATTTGCTTTGATATGGTTCAGCCTTGTGATATAATCCAAGTAAGGTCAGATTCGGATTTAAGCATAAAAAGCGCAACGATCCAGGTTTAGAGCAACAGTTATAAATATCAATCCGATCGTTGGATCAAATTAAAATTTTATATAGACTCTCAAGACATGTTGTCCCTCTCAAGACATGTTGTCCTACCATGGGTGAAAATTTTAGGTCAATCGGAGCTCGAGAAGGCACCACAATACTGATAAACAGAGGCTGTATAAATTTTGTTATTTACTTCCATTTGACTTGTGGACTTCATGTTTGGTTGAGATTCTTCTCCTACATGGATATGGCAGCTAGTTTTGGGAATTTTCTAGTTCCACAAGGATCTTTAATGAGTTGCAATATAATCTCCAAGTGTGGCAAGGATTCATTAATGTTTCAGAATCCTTTTCTTATAAGGATTCCTTATTCATCCTAGCTACACAAGAAAAAAAGAGCTAGTGTTATTTAATAACATATTAGTTATTTTTATTATTTTGTTTTTTAATATTTGGGCTTGATTAAAACTTTATTTTGAGCTAGGAACCAAGGCTTGTTTGGATCCAATTATGGGCTTTTCAGTTTAGGGTTTTGGGCCAGTTTTGAGTGGACCTCATGTAAGTCTACATAAGGGGTCTAAACAAAAAGACAGAGAGAGAGAGAGATTAGAGATCAAACTGTCAGTGCTAGATCTACTCCGTCCATCGTTGGATCATCCTTATTTTTTACTATGTTATTCGTTCCAGCCTTCTCGAAACATTGACCGAATGGATCTTCGTTCCAATCAAGGAGGTGGGAGATATTTATCTCGCAATATTTCTACTGTTCTGTATTTTTAGTTGCAGCAGAGTGAATTGGGTTTTGTTGAAGCTTGATCTTCTTTGTTCGCCGTTGGATCGTCACCATTTTTTAGTATGTTGTTCGTCAGAACATGCTCTGCAGCTTGCTTGAATGGATCATCATTTCAATCAATGATCTCGAAGATACTGGCCTCATAATTTTGTAATTCTCTTCTTCCTTCATGAACAAATCTGAATCTTGTTGTTTCTGAGATTACATTGTTGTTGTTTCTGAGCTTAGGTTACGTCTTAGACTCAGTTTCTCTTCTTAGAATTTGGTATCTCTAGTATTTGTATGCTGCCATAATGTCCTTATGTTCTGCTGTGGATTCTGTTCCAATGGTTACCTCTAACAATGAACAACACAATGAAGTCAAGTCTGGACATATATTAAGATTAGAGCTACAAGATATGTTGAACAGCTATGGGATGAGGATTTCTCAGTTTACTAATGTTAATCAAGCTGATTCTGAAGCTAGCATAGAGAAGAAACACTCTAATTCCCAAGCTTCTAATGTTGTTTCAGAAATGAATCATGTGTTGGGTTCTAAAGTTGATGAGTTGAAGGTAGGGTCTCAGCAACAAGACCAGCAAAATCATCGCCCCAAATTGAATTTTTTAAATGCTTTGAAGGGTTCTGATGTTGATAACAATGAGGGTACCAAGAACCTTGGTATTTCTCTAGTTCGTAATCTGCATTTTGCTCCCCCTGCTATAGTAGCAAGAACCTTGGTATTTCTGCAGTCCGTAATTTGCATTTTGCTCCCCCTGCTATGACTGATGGTCATGTGACAGTAGCTCCTCCACTTGATGTGTTTGAGGATGGCTGTGACCTTTGGAAATCCACCCTAGTTGGTCATTTTGTGGGTTAGAAATTACCATATCCCGTTATTAATTCCTTTGCCAAAAGAATCTGGGGCTCTTACGGTCTATCAGAAGTTTTATCTTCGGATAATGGTTTCTTCCTATTCACTTTTGATTCTGTTGATCATGCCACTAATGTGCTGGAAAGAGCCCCATGGCACATGGCAAGCAGACCTTTGGTGCTTAAACGTTGGCAACCGAACATGCAATTTTTGAAAGGTGATTTGGTCAAAGTTCCGGTTTATGGGTTAGGCTGTATAATTCCTCTCGAGTATTGGACTATTAAGGGGTTGAGTTGTGTAGCGAGTGCTATTGGGGTTCCTCTTCATGCTGATCAGACTACATTGTTGCGTCAAAGGCTTAGCTACGCAAGAGTTTGTGTTGAGATTGATGCTACGAAGATGCTGGTTAAGGAATACGACCTTCGCTGTCCCAATGGATTATTCATAACAATTTCAGCTGATTACGAATGGGGTCGAAGTGCAATAATTGTAATGTGTTTGGACACACCACAACAATATGTGCTATTAATAACGGTGATAATTTAGAGTGGTGATAGAGGGTAAGAGGAAAGTAGGAGCTGTGACGAATAAGAAGGCTGTATCAGATGTGCACAATGCTGATTGTTATGAAGATGAAAATCCTACCTCTCCTCTTGTTTTGAAGAGTTCACGAGGAGACATGAAGCAGGAGCAGGGGGTATAAGTATTGCTTCAGATCAAAGTTTAGTCATCTCCAATACATCGACCGTGAACCAGGTTCTTTTCGTTAATAGTCATGAGCTGAATGTAGATATTGACGCAATGGGAGGTGATACAGATGGGGAACGAACTGATAAGGAGTTGACGTCACCAATCCTGACAAGCCCACAAACTCTGAATTCCACCGAAAGGGAAACTGTTAATCAGTTGGCTATTAAGGCTAGAGACTCTCTAGAGAAAAAGAAAAAGGGTTCGAAAAACTCTTCAAAGAAGAATAAGAAATCTGTCTCCTCGCCTGGGGGCACGTCGAGGTAATCTTTGTGTTGCTGTTTGTACTCCTCTCTATTTTCTTATGATTATTGGATGTTGGGATGTAAGAGGTTTGAATGATCCCATAAAGCATTCAGCATTGCGTCAGCTCATCCATCAAGAGAGGATGACTCTTTTCGGTTTGGTTGAAACTCGGGTTAGAGACGAGAATAAATATAATGTTTCTCAACTTCTTCTGCGTAATTGGTCCTTCTTGTATAATTATGATTTCTCTTGTCGTGGTCGTATTTGGGCTTGTTAGAATGCTGATGTGGTGAACTTTGACGTCTTCGGAATGTCAGACTAGGCTATTCATATTTCTGTCACTATATTAGCTACCAATATCTGTTTCAATGCTTCAATTATTTACGGAGACAATAACGCTTCCTTACGTGAGGCATTATGGTCTGATATAGTGAGTCGTAGTGATGGATGGGAGTCAAGCCCATGTATTCTTATGGATGACTTTAATGCTATCCGCTACCAATCAGACAGGTTAGGAGGGTCTACTTCGTGGGCTGGTCATATGGACAGATTGGAAACATGTATTCAAGAAGCGAAAGTGGATGATCTTCGATATTCAGGCCTGCATTATACTTGGTCGAACCAATGTCCTGAGAATCTGATTATGCGGAAACTAGATAGAGTGCTTGTCAATGAGAAATGGAATCTGAACTTCCCCTTTTCAGAAGCGAGATTTTTGCCATCGGGTATGTCAGACCATTCTCCTATGGTGGTAAAGGTTACTGGTGATTATCAGAATATAAAGAAACCATTCAGATTCTTTGATATGTGGATGGACCATGACGAGTTCATGCCCTTGGTGAGGAAAGTATGGGAACACAATTCAGGGGGTTGTCCAATGTATCAGCTGTGTTGCCTTTTTTCAAGCTAAGAAAACTAAAATGTGAATTGAAACTTTTCAATATGACTCACTTCTCCAACATTTCAGATAGAGTCCAAGATGCGAAAGATGAAATGGATAAGGCTCAACAGGCTCTCCATACAGCACATGGGAATCCAACTTTGTGCATGCGAGAAAGAAAAGATGCAAAAGATAAAATGGATAAGGTTCAACAGGCTCTACATACAACGCATGATAATCCAACTTTGTGCATGCGAGAAAGGGATGCTGTACGTAACTACGCTTCTATCGTCAAGGCCGAAGAGAGTTTTTTCAAACAAAAGTCAAGGATACAGTGGCTTAGCTTGGGGGATCAGAATACTGGCTACTTTCACATAGATTAGAATACTAGTGACTTTCACAAATCAGTAAATGAAAGACAGCATAGAAATAAGCTTCTTTCACTTACAAGGGAGGATGGAGAGGTTGTCGAAGGACATGAGGTCGTTAAATCAGAAGTAATTGCGTACTTCCAGCGTGTGTTAGGAGTGGAACAGATTCCTAGGGTTCTGAATGAGGAAGAGATGGAATAGGTAATTAACTTAAAACTGTTTCCTCGTTTAGGGTTTAGGGTTTAGGGTAAGATGTAAGGGAGGAGATTAAGCATGCTATGTTTAGTTTGAAGAACAACAAAGCCCCTGGTCCGGATGGATTTAACGCAGGTTTCTTCAAAAGAATGTGGCACATAGTTGGGGAGGATGTAATCAATGCTGTTAGCTCCTTCTTTCAGACTCGGAGAATGCTTAAAGAAATGAATGCTACATCAATTTCCCATGCTACATCCATTTCTCTTGTTCCTAAAGTTGCTAATCCTACGAGGTTGACAGATTTTCGTCCTATATCTTGCTGTAATATCATGTACAAATGCATCGCTAAGATTCTAGCTGGGAGAATCACAGCTGTTTTGCCATCCTTAGTAGGTCCGTATCAGACTGCTTTTATCTCTGGACGGAGAATCAGCGACAACATTCTTTTGTCTCAGGAACTAATGAAAGGCTATCATAAATCTACGGGACCTGCCCGTTGTGCTATGAAAGTAGATCTGATGAAGGCTTATGACTCGGTTCGGTGGGATTTCGTTGACGCTATGTTAAGAAAAATGGGATTCCCTAGAACAGTCATTGATTGGATTATGGTTTGTGTTACATCATGTCAATTCTCTATCAACGTCAATGGTGAGCTTGACTCGCAGATTCTTACGGAGAAAGATTCATCTATTATTCAGGTATAGAAAAGAACGCGAAGGTGAATGTGCTGATTCATAACTCAGAATGGAAAATTCCTACCACTCAAGCTATTGGATGGCACCCCATTGTAGAAGCTATTCCTTCCAATTCTAATCCTATGATAGGGCAAAATGATGAGATTGTTTGGCTGGATTCACCAAATCACAGATTCTCGATCAAAATAGCTTGGGAACAACTAAGATTTCATCATACGATGGTCGAATGGCATGACATTGTGTGGTTCAAGAATGCTGTTCCAAGACATTCGTTTCTTCTATGGGTGGCTGTCCAACAGAAACTCACAACTCAAGATAGACTTCATCGATTTGGTATACATGGTCCCAATAGATCACAACCACTTGTTCTTTGAATGCTCCTATACTAAAGCGATCTGGTGGGATGTTTGTGACAGATGCAACATTCCAAGAATGACAAAAGGATGGGATGAATGGATTCGATGGGCCACTGTCACTTGGCATGGCAAAAGTTTCCTCAATTTTTCTCATAAACTGAGTTTTGCAGCTACAGTGTAACATATCTAGCAAAAACGGAATGCAAGGACGTTTGCAGGAATCTCTAGAACTCAGAATTTAGTCTTTGCTCAAATCGAATGTATCATCCGTGATAAGCTTGATTTGATGAGGAACGTTCTACCAACAGATGAAAACAAGAGGATCCAGAGAGCTTGGAGTGTCAATAACATAGATTCTTTATTTGATATTTACCTGGTTGTATTGGTTTCCCTAATGAATCTAGTTAGGTTTGAGTTTTCTGTTCGGTGGCTAGCCTGTAGCCATCTGTTCTATAGCCATCTGTTGTTTTACGTTTCTGTTCTCATTGTAAATCTGGGGTATGCCCTTATAATCTTTGCATCTTTTTCTTTTAATACATACGTCAACTTACCAAAAAAAAAAGGTCTATTAGGGTTAACTTTTCAAGAACTATTTAAACTCATGTAAGCCACAATTTCGGAGCTTTGATGATAATTACTTTTGAATTTTTTAGTTTTAACGTGTGAGTGTGATTCTTGCATTCTTCAATTCTTGAAGGAACTGAATCTGACTTATCGAAGATTAACTGGTTTTGTGGCGTCATTCTACTCAATCCAATAGTGTCGGTGCCTTGGAGCAGGTTTTCATTATGTCACACTCCTATTCGACCTATTTCTGCTTTGTGGGATCAAATCTCAATCTTGATTGTGGGTTGCGTGACCACATGATCACAAGGTTCGTATTTTGCTTTCCTTTCGTTGTTTTCATTTCTTGCAGTATATTTTCTTGCACTATATCATTTTGCATATTTTGTTTCTATTTTTATTCGAGTCTTCAGTTTCGTTTATATTTCGAATAAATTCACTTACTACTCGCGAGACTATTATCACATGTTTTTATTGCTTCTGAGTCATATATACATATTTGGATTGCACTGTTATATTTGGTGTTGGTTTGAGTTTTGCAAGAACTGCAAGAAAGAGAGATGAGATGTGTGAGTGTGTGAGGATATTAAGAGTGTTTGAGCGAAAAATGAGCGATTTGAGGATTGTTTTTATCAATAACCAATTTTTACAGGTACTATCATGTTAGATCAAAACAACACACCACCACCTCTAGATGTAGAACTTAAATTCCAAATGTAAGTCATGATAAAGATCGGAAAGAATGAATTTCATGACGGGGACATGCAGACTTGGTAAGGTGGGAAAATATGGTAACATAGTGACACGACTAAAA
>NW_011502344.1:21654-21832 GCF_000495115.2 Populus euphratica
GTGCAAAATGATGATATAAAACCTTGATAAAAATGCATTTTTAAGTACTAATCACATAGCTGGAACATGTACCCGAGACATAAGAAAGGTTGGGGCTGAACCGAAATCAAACAATAACAATGGTGCCAAAAGGCCAAGGTGGGCTGATCTACATCATCCACTTGTTTCGGAGAAAGAG
>NW_011502311.1:0-8181 GCF_000495115.2 Populus euphratica
TGTTTTGCTGACCGATATAGCGACGAAATATTGAATCACCGATGAAAGGTAACTCGACAGACATAATCTCAATTGGAATTAATAATCTCAATTCCTTGAGTTTTAACATCTTCTTTATAAAAAAAGAAAAAAGAAAAGTTAATTAATGGCTTAATTTGTCCTTATATAATGAAATATTTTTTTCAATATATTTTTATATTTCCAATTGAGTCAATTTTGTGCTTGAATATACATTAAATTTATAATATATCTTCGGGTGTAATTTTCAGATTAATTCACTAGGATTAGTCATATAACCTGCACATGATACTAGGTTTATACTTAAATATGCGTTAGGTTTATAAATACTTACAAATTACAAAATTGATTTCGATGAACTGACCTAAAAATATCTCACCAGAAAAATAAATTAGAAAAAAGGAAGAAAAACGAAAGAAAGATTTGACGAGAAGAAGTTTCTTTTATAAAGATTTCGTCATATTCTTTCCAACCTCATGAGCAGCAAGGAACCAGGTTCCTTCCATCGAAATGTCTTGTCACCTGCATTGGACATGATAGTATAGGAATAAGGCATCACATGCTCGATCTAGGCTTGATTGTTTCTCAAATTCTGAAGTTGACTTCTCCTCTTAAGTTTGAGTGAAAAATGTTACAAGGATCTTATGGGTTGCCATTGCTGCACTGCATTGTCCTCTCTTATCTTTGGCCACATACATCCACATGTGTAATGGTGCTTTGCGTGTAAAAAGAATGGTTGCAAGCGTAAAGCTTTGGCACTCTAATTCCAATCCTCAGCTTTAGAAGGAAAATATATTTTTAATATAACATTCGAATTAATAATTATTAATAAATAAATTTAAAGTTGAGTCATATCCTTCGATGTCATCATTCTATTAATTATTGAGTGATGGTTTACTTGGGGAATCCTTTGCGTGAATTCCATTATCATGCCTCAAAATGCTTGTGTGCCAGTGTTTCCACTAGCATTGTGCAGGAATACGAGTGTGGCATTTGCATTTTCTGGTGTGAGATTTGACACTTTGAAAAGGATTCTGTTTCAAGTGGAAAGAAAACGGTAGTCCTATGACTTGTGTAAGCATGTGCTCCTGTATCTAGGAACGGTTCGAAGGCAAAAGCAATTCTTATGAGCAAGGGAGCATCCCGTCCGCTCAAATTATTGCAGAAACTGTGTTTTCACTTTTGTTTCTTGGCTTTTCTCGCTGGGTTAGAATCATTTAAAAGAGCCTGCAGATCATGAACCGGAAAAATTGTGATCCCTACCTCGAGCTAGTTTAGTACAATTTTATTCTTGGAATATATATCTACGGTGACTAGCCAGTTGACTGTTATGGGTGGTTCGTAATCTAGTAAAAGCTAGAGCTGCTTGGTGCCAACTGCCAAAGAAATCAGAAGAACATAGTAGATATGTCGAGAATTTGACCAGGAGAAAACCCAGTTCGGATATTGATTTTAGGTTTACTTGGATTAACTAAACATTTAACTGTTTGTAAAATAAATAAATAAAACTCAAAATAACATGGTTTTAATTTAATTTTTTTTTTAATAATCATAAATGAACATATATAAATAAATATCAAGTCAACAAGTAATCAAGTTAAATGTTATAATTATAATATTTGTTTTTAACTCAACTCAAAATCCTTTTATAATGTGAAAAATCCCTTAAAATTTATCTCATACAACACCTATCAAATCATTTTAAACCATCGGTACTCATTTTAGATTCAATAATCCATAAAACATGATGAAACAAATTATTTTAACCCAATAAAATAATTTTTTGATCAAGAAGGTCTATTTATTCAAGTCTCGTGTGCATCTTTGAATGAAAGAAAGAAGGAAGGAATCCTCTTTTTTACCCTAACTATCTCACCATAGTCTTTGATTTTTTTTTATTAAATGATTCAACTTTAGTTACTCTAATTTTTTATTTTATCTTTTTATTTTTTATTAAATAAATAATATTTTTTTAATCTATTATAAGCACATTCAGAGAATGAAAATCTCATTTCTGTTATTATTCAAACTTTTTGAGTTTAGTTCTTATAATCAGAGAGTGTTTGATATAATAAATAAAAATATACTAGACAAAATATTTTTTTAATAAAGTTATTTAGTGTATCTTTAAACTATATAAAAATTAATATTTTTTTATTTAATGTTATTTAAAAAAGAAATTTTTATTACAAAAAAAAAGTAGCATAAACTTATGTAATTCATTCCACAAATATTGTTATTTGCGAAGAATTCAGTACTCTTTGTGTAAAACTTTCTCTCTAGTAAGGGTTGTTAAAACTCTCTCTCTCTCTCTAACCTCCTCCACTCCAAAAAAAACCCATCACTTTCCCTATCATCGTTGTCATCAACATTCAACACCCACTGTGGGCAGCAAGATTAGTGGCAGACATGTGATCCCAACACCAAGTGAGCCTAGGAAGAAAATCAAGATGTACTCACAAACGTTTCACTTTTGTCTTCTGTAAATGACTACTTGTGCTTTTGGCGAGGGATCCATTGTAGCCTCTGAAGAGGGAGCGAGAGTCAGGTTGGGTTTCTTTTGATTGCCGTTCGAAAATGTTTTTGTTTTGCTAAATTATTGACTTGGGTGTTTTTTTGGATGATTTAAAATGAGTGTAACTTAGGGCGTGGTTAGTAGATTTTATAGGTTTTTGATGGGTTTTTGGGGTGATTTGAAATGGAATTTTGAGGGTGATTTTCTTGAGTTTTTTTTAATATCATATTTATATAATAAAAATAAAAAATATATATATAATTACTCATGAGTTTTTAAGATTTTGTAATAAAAATATAAAAAAATATAATTACTCATGAGTTTTTAAGATTTTATTAAACAAATTTAGAGTTGATTGGAGATTTGTTATCTAAAAATATTTGATTTTAAATAATTTTTTAAAATCTAGGCCGTTGCAAAATATAAATAGTCTTATTATCCAATCTTCAATAATAATTTATACAAATCACTAATAAAAAATCTCTTAAATTTTTATTTAAAAAAAATAAATTGATACATCTAGAGTCAGGTTGGGTTTCTTTTGATTGCCGTTCAAAAATGTTTTTGTTTTGCTAAATTATTGACTTGGGTGTTTTTTTGGATGATTTAAAATGAGTGTAACTTAGGGCGTGGTTAGTAGATTTTATAGGTTTTTGATGGGTTTTTGGGGTGATTTGAAATGGAATTTTGAGGGTGATTTTCTTGAGTTTTTTTTAATATCATATTTATATAATAAAAATAAAAAATATATATATAATTACTCATGAGTTTTTAAGATTTTATTAAACAAATTTAGAGTTGATTAGAGATTTATTATCTAAAAATATTTGATTTTGAATAATTTTTTAAAATCTAGGCTGTCGCAAAATATAAATAGTCTTATTATCCAATTTCCAATAATAATTTATACAAATCACTAATAAAAAATCTCTTAAATTTTTATTTAAAAAAAATAAATTGATACATCTAAAGTGTTAGTTTTTTTATTTTGTGACTTGTGTAGTTTTATTTTGAATGAAAGGTAATTTAGTTTTTTAACAACTATAAATAAATTAGAAAAAAAAATGGATGGACACACTTTAACAAGTTGGAGCCCCTGTGCTTTTTTTATGGCATATGCAATATTTCTCAACAATCAAATACCTCATTCTACAATGACATTGAAGTTTTTGGTTGGGTTTCTTTTGATTATGTTTTGAAAATATTTTTGTTTTGTTAAATTATTGACTTGAGTGCGGGTTTCTTTTGATTGCGGTTCAAAAATGCTTTTGTTTTGTTAAATTATTGACTTGAGTGATTTTTGGATGATTTGAAATAAGTGTAACTTAGGGTGTGGTTAGTAGATTTTATAGGATTTTGATAGGTTTTTGGGGTGATTTGAAATGAGATTTTTAGGGTGATTTTGTTGAGTTTTTTAAATATTATACACGCAAAAATAATAAAATGTAATTACTTAGAAGTTTCTAGAATTTTGTTAGATATATCTAGAGTTGTTTAAAGATTCATTATCTAAAAAATTCAATTTTAAATAACTTTTTAAAAGTTAAGTTGTTGTAAAATACAAATAGTCTAATTATCTGATCTCTAATAATAATCTACATGAATCATTAATAAAAAAATCTCTCAAATTTTTATTTAGAAGAAAGGGATTGATATATCTAGGGTGTTAGTTTTCTATTTTGTGACTTGTATAGTTTTATTTTGAATGAAATGTAGTTTAGTCTTTTAACAAATATAAATATAATTAAAATAAATAAATGGACACACACCAACGAGTTAAAGCCTCTATGCTTTTTTGATGACATGTGCAATATCTCTTAACAATCAAATGTCCCATTCTACAATGACATTGATAGTGTCACATTTTTCTTTTTCAAAAGGCAAAGCACATGTGCATGATAAATCTATTATTGGGTTCTAATGAATTTTTGTTTCTTTTCCTATTTCTTTTCTTTCTATTTTTGGATTTAATGTTATCCATTTAAAAAAAATGTTTTCTGATAATTTTTATGTTAATTTTACATAACTTTGATACTTATTTTTTTGATTAATATTAAAAAAAATAGAAAATCAAGAATTTTATAAATTATGTGACTCCTGAATTTTCTTTCTCTTTTAAATAACACTATCATTAGTTGAGGTTTGTTTTTTATGCTGAGAAAAATTGAACTTCACTTACAACATAGCGTTGGACACACCCAAATATTAAAAAAAATCATTGGTGATTTGACTTAACCTTTCAATTTTCGGTTTCTTGTGTAATTAATATCATTTCATCAATTATTTTTTAATTTAACATTAAATCATGAAGTGTGCATGTCTTGTTAAATCATGTTTGCTCTCCATATAATAGTTATTGATCATTTGAATAAAATTTAAAATTCTTTTCAAATCTCATTCCATCTTAGCTAATGATTTCTCGGTCAATGTTGTTTAAAAACAGATGGAACATTTTCTTTAATTCAAATAGGGTAACAGATTCTCTTTTGATTATTTAAGTACTTTTATATAGTTTATGTTATACCAAATGTTTACCACTTTGTTACCTTAATTAAGATATATTGTAACTGGATCAAAACATAATATTCTCTATATAAGATAACTTAGTGATCTTAAGTCTAATGATCACTTATATAATTATCATGTAAGTCTTTCTATAGATATAAGTGATTTTTTTATATGAAATTCTTATACGGATCAGTTTAGTGTATATGTTTTATGACAAGTGCCTACATATTAGTTCCATGTATCCCTTATATCTTAACTTATGTCGCACATCAAAATCCGCACATCATCGGCTTGATGATTTATCATTTATTCGTTTGCTTTGATTGGTTCGTTGGAGTCACTACCTCATATTTAATTAAGAGCTACTAGGAAACCTAGGTATACTAGTCTTGTCAGAGATTCACGGGTAAATGACTGGTTATGATTAGGGAAGGTATTAGCACCCCTAACGGATCCTATATGAGGTAAGCTGCTTCGTGGACTAAATATGTTAAAGAAGTTTTAAAAATTTTGTTCTTTCATTGAATTTTAGAAATACGACTTACGTGTAAGTTCATAATTCTTTATCCGTGAACAAATCAAAATATTAAATTCTTTTTTATTCTTTGCAATTTCATCATAAAAAAACATCCATAAAAACATACAAACGACGCGTTGTCTGATCCTTTTTTTTTCTTTTGAAAAAACAGAGCCGTTTTGGACTAAAATAGGAATTTTTACTAAATTTTAATTGAATCCTTTTTCTTTCAATTGTTTTCAATTGAACCCCTAATTGACTCTAAACTTTGGATTTAATGCAATTAAGCCCCTGTTGAACTTCAACTGGAACCCTGAAGTTAGGTACCTTTTACAATATGGTCTTTGGTATTGGATTTTGTCAATTTAACCCGTAATTGAAACTTAGAAGTTTCTAGAATTTTGTTAGATATATCTAGAGTTGTTTAAAGATTTATTATCTAAAAAAATCAATTTTAAATAACTTTTTAAAAGTTAAGTTGTTGTAAAATACAAATAGTCTAATTATCTGATCTCTAATAATAATCTACATGAATCATTAATAAAAAAATCTCTCAAATTTTTATTTAGAAGAAAGGGATTGATATATCTAGGGTGTTAGTTTTCTATTTTGTGACTTGTATAGTTTTATTTTGAATGAAATGTAATTTAGTCTTTTAATAAATATAAATATAATCAAAATAAATAAATAGACATGCACCAACAAGTTAAAGCCCCTATGCTTTTTTGATGGCATGTGCAATATCTCTTAACAATCAAATGTCCCATTCTACAATGACATTGATAGTGTCACATTTTTCTTTTTCAAAAGGCAAAGCACATGTGCATGATAAATCTATTATTGGGTTCTAATGAATTTTTGTTTCTTTTCCTATTTCTTTTCTTTCTATTTTTGGATTTAATGTTATCCATTTAAAAAAAATGTTTTCTAATAATTTTTATGTTAATTTTACATAAATTTGATACTTAATATTAAAAAAAATAGAAAATCAAGAATTTTATAAATTACGTGACTCCTGAATTTTCTTTCTCTTTTAAATAACACTATCATTAGTTGAGGTTTGTTTTTTATGCTGAGAAAAATTGAACTTCACTTACAACATAGCGTTGGACACACCCAAATATTAAAAAAAATCATTGGTGATTTGACTTAACCTTTCAATTTTCGGTTTCTTGTGTAATTAATATCATTTCATCAATAATTTTTTTAATTTAACATTAAAGCATGAAGTATGCATGTCTTGTTAAATCATGTTTGTTCTCTATATAATAGTTATTGATCATTTGAATAAAATTTAAAATTCTTTTCAAATCTCATTCCACCTTAGCTAATGATTTCTCAGTCAATGCTGTTTAAAAACAGATGAAACATTTTCTTTAATTCAAAGAGGGTAACAGATTCTCTTTTGATCATTTAAGTACTTTTATATAGTTTATGTTATACCCAATGTTTACCACTTTGTTACCTTGATTAAGATATATTGTAACTGGATCAAAATATAACATTCTCTATATAAGATAACTTAGTGATCTTAAGTCTAATGATCACTTATATAATTATCATGTAAGTCTTTCTATAGATATAAGTGATTTTTTTATATGAAATTCTTATGCGGATCAGTTTAGTGTATATGTTTTATGACAAGTGCCTACATATTAGTTCCATGTATCCCTTATATCTTAACTTATATCGCACATCAAAATCTGCACGTCATCGGCTTGATAATTTATCATTTACTCGTTTGCTTTGATTGGTTCGTTAGAGTCGCTACCTAATATTTAATTAAGAGCTACTAGGAAACCCAGATATACTGGTCTTGTCAGAGATTCGCGGGTAAAGGACTGGTTGTGATTATGGAAGGTATTAGCACCCCTAACGGATCCTACATGAGGTAAGCTGCTTCGTGGACTAGATATGTTAAAGAAGTTTTAAAAATTCTGTTCTTTCATTGAATTTTAGAAATACGACTTACGTGTAAGTTCATAATTCTTTATCCATGAGCAAATCAAAATATTAAATTCTTTTTTATTCTTTGCAATTTCATCATAAAAAAACATCCATAAAAACATACAAACGACGCGTTGTCTGGTCCTTTTTTTTTTCTTTTGAAAAAACGGAGCCGTTTTGGACTGAAATAGGATTTTTTACTAAATTTTAATTGAATCCTTTTTCTTTCAATTGTTTTCAATTGAACCCCTAATTGACTCTAAACTTTGGATTTAATACAATTAAGCCCCTGCCGTCTTTCAATTGCTTTCAATTGAACCCCCAATTGACTCTAAACTTTGGATTTAATGCAATTAAGCCCCTGTTGAACTTCAACTGGAACCCTGAAGTTAGGTACCTTTTACAATATGGTCTTTGGTATTGGATTTTGTCAATTTAACCCGTAATTGACCATTAAACTTTCAATTTCTTTAATTTTGCCCCCGTTTTTTGTCAATTGAGCCCCCATAGTTTGCTACATGTTGCATAATGGTCCTTGGTCTTGAATTTTATCAATTTAGCCCCTAATTGACCAAAAACTTCAATTTTCTTGCATTTTTGCCCCTGATTTCAATCAATTAACTTGGTAAAAATTAAATTTGATCTCTTAAAATTTCAAGCTTCTCAATTAAGCCCA
>NW_011502311.1:10269-13118 GCF_000495115.2 Populus euphratica
TGTTCTGACTCCGCCTCCAGAAGTGGCGGCTGAGGAGGGTTTGACGGTGGAGGATGCCAGGAAGTTGTTGAAGGCGGCTCAGGTGGAGGGTGTGAAATTGAGGCTGAGAGAGATGGAGAAAACGTGGATTAGTTATTCGGAGTTTGTTCGGGTGTGCAGTGAGAGTTGTTCGGATCTTGAGAATGGTATTCTGGTAGCAAGGAGTCTTGATGAATCTGGGACTGTTGTTGTCCTTGGAAATCTTGTTTTGCTTAAACCAGAGCAGGTAAAAATATTAACTTTTTTATTGTTTCGTTAGAATTTTAATTAATTTATAATGTTTGGCTCTTTGGTTAATTAAATTTGTTTTACAGATTTAAAAAGGGCAATATTGGTCCTGTGAAGGTTAAATTGAGTACAATTTAACCGATAATTAACAGATAAATACAATTTTTGTTTTGGTATTTTCTTTAATTTGTGGAAAGCTGAAAACTGATATATTCTTTATGCATATTTTTTGTGTTTTCTTTCGGCAGGAAAATGAAACTTTTGTTGTTACACTCCAGATCAAAGGGCCATTCAGTTTCTTCAGTGACAAGATTTGATTCGCACTTGTGGTGCATTTAGATATTCCCAAATGAAAAAAAAAAAAAAAGGATTATCTACTTGAAAAAAAAACTAAAATCAGATAGATAGAAATTGGGAGTGAAAAAAAATAAAAATTGAAGTGGGTATTTTTGTTTTTTTAGTGGGGAATATATATAGAAGAAAAACAGAAAAACAGTGAAAGAGATGCAAGAGTTTTATGAAATTTTGAATATTTTTATTTTAAATTAACTTTTTAAATGTTTTTAAATTATTTTGATGTGTGAATATAAAAAATAAATTTTAAAAAGTAAAATAACTATTATTTTAATATATTTTTAATTAAAAAATATTTTAAAAAATTATCATAATCACAATTCTAAAATATTTTTTTAGTTGGGTGTTAATGGATGGTTTGAGTTAAATTTAGAAGTCTAAAAATGGTGGTGATTGAGTTAAATTTAGAAGGATGGCTTGAGTTAAATTTAGAAGTCTAAAAATAGTGGTGATGTTGGTGGTGGTGGCTGTGGAGGTGGAGGAATTATGATTTTTATACTTGATGATCAGAGCGTATAGTTCATAATAATCTGGACATGAACCTTGGAATCAGTGACATGGTTTCCCAAGGAGGCTTATCAACATGATTTTACCTGGAAAATTTCTTTTGCTGAAAGATGAAAGATATATCTTGACAATGGAGTTCTTTTTGGGTTTTTAATAATAGAAACTGTAGTTATTGAGTTGGTGTGACAGAAAAGTAAAGAAAAGTGATGGAGGATAAGAATTTCTGTTATTTATTTATTTATTTTCCTATTAATTATTTGTTCTGTTTTGATCAACTGATTTTGAAAAAGCCTAGCAAGCATGACCTGGGAAACAGGTCAGCTTGCAAGGCTGTAGCTGACCATGTGTGGACGATGCAAATCACTAACAATGACCCAAGCTATTTTCTGTGTCTTTGTTTTTATACTGATTTTTACGATTTTAAAAAAAATATTGATTTGCTGATTTCTTTCGTGGGAGATTGATTTACTTTCTTTAATCATTAATTTTCTTATTTATTCATAATCTATTTCCTTTAATTAGCTGGTGGTTAATCTACTAACAAAATCAATATGCTTAGTCTCATAGAGTTGTCCTTTACACAAACGATTCTTTTCAATATCTGTTAAACACAGGTATTGAAAGCAATTGGAGGCCTAATTCCATTACCAGCAACCAACCCCAGTGATCCAAGAAGAAGGGAGCTGCAAGAAATGGAGAAACAGAAAGCTGCAATTGATCAGAAGGCCAGGGCTCTGGTTCGCCGGGAACTATGGGGTGGCCTTGTTTTCTTAGTTCTTCAGACCGCTGGATTCATGAGGCTGACATTCTGGGAACTTACATGGGATGTCATGGAGCCCATCTGCTTTTATTTGACGTCAATCTATTTCATGGCTAGCTATGCCTTCTTCCTCAGGACGTCAAAGGAGCCTTCTTTCCAAGGGTTCTATCAGAGCAGGCTTGTAGCCAAGCAGAAGCAGCTCGTGAAACTCTACAATTTTGATGTGAAGAGGTACGGTGAGCTCCAGAAAGTTTGTTGCCCGCATTCATCGTCTCTGGAGCAGATCCAAGCGATCACTTCATTTGATCAAGCTGGGAAAACATGCTAAACCGTTGATGGCAATAGAGAAATTGAATTATACAATTTTGTTGAAGAACCTCTAGGCAGTATTAGGCAGGGAGCTAGTCTCATGGGTGCTTGGTTACCATGGCAAAAGCTTTATAAATTGGCCCCCACCATTACAAAGAATTTAGTAGTTTCTAGTTCAAAAATGACCTTTTTAATCAAAATTTCCCATCTTATCATTCTCACCTCCACTTTTTTTACTCCTTTTTCCATATTAAAAAACAAACAAAAGAAATTGAAGAAAATAAACGTGAGATTTATTAAAAGAATAAGTTTTAATAGATTAAATTTGCAGAGATTCTTAATTTTTTGAATTATTTTAATTTTTTAATATAAAAATAATTTTAAAAAATAAAAAATATTATTTTAATATATTTTTAAACATTACACTAAACACCACTAAAACTTTATTTAGTATCGCATTTCAAATAAAGTTTTATTTAGTATTGTGTTTTAAATAAAGATCAAGTAAAATTTGAAATTTTTTTATTTAAAATTAATTTTTTTATATTTTTAAATCATTTTAATATACTGGTATAAAAAATAATTTTTTAAAATAAAAAATATTATTTTTAATATATTTTTAAATAAAAAATACTTTAAAAATAATTTTTAG
>NW_011502311.1:18110-22233 GCF_000495115.2 Populus euphratica
AGTGGATCACTTGGACAAGCAGAGAGTTAATAGGAAAGAAAGGTGATTTAATTGCTTGATTATAATTTTATTACATTTTTTTTTTATTTGATCTTTGTTCATATTTTAGTTCAGGGAGTTAAAGAAGGAAGTTGTTTCAATTGCTTGGTTCTGGTTTGCTTGTAAAGAGCCTAGAACTCTAACTTTGTTTCTTTCTTTTGATGTTAAGCTATGCTTTTAATGATAATATCAATTCTCGATAAATTTCTCGTCATATATATACATATATACATGTCTAACTTGACCATCTATCTCATTTAATTACTAAAGATAGGGTAAAAGAGTTGAACAAATAGTAAATCGAAATCACTACATGGGAATCATGATTTTCTCATTGATTATAACATTAGACTTATTATTAAAAAAATAAAATCATCATTATTAGTATTATTACTATAATATACAAAAGATATTTGAGCAAACCAAAATTACTAAATCAAGCTTAAATAATGGGTTGGGCAGGTAAATCACAATTAATTAATATAATATTATTTTAAAATAAAAAGAAATTAAGCTAGGTTTTAAACAAATTGACTGGATCATATAAGTTTAAACGAATCAACTTCTTATAGTTTCATAAAAACTCGATCAAAAATAAATTTTATATTTATCAAATTTAATAACACTAGAAAAAATTATAAATTATAAAATATAATTTTCTTTAATAAAGAATGAGAATCATTGAATTTACAAGTAAAATCTAGATTACTCAATGGAACTCATTATTTTAATTATTTTAATGAATGACTAAAACATAACTGTTATAATAATTCGTTCAAAAAAGATATATATCTTTTTCACAATATAATGAATTGATATATCTAGTTTTGGATTGGGTTAAGCCAATCAACTTAATTAAATTTTAATTGGATTAGATTAAATATGATAAAATTCATTTTTTTTAGTATTAAACCCAATTTGAATTAAGCCTCAAATCGCTGGACTTTCATTTCAATTGTATAATCAGACCAAGTTTAAAAACAAGACTACAAGTGCAGGTTACACGTTGAAAAAAAAATAATCCCACTTATTATTTTTTGAGGACTGTAATAACCTATGCTCGTCAACAAAAGACTCCAACTAGTTAGTTGTGTTGACTGGCCGGCAAAGTTGACATGACAAAAATGACTAGCATATAGAAAGCATCTTGCATCCATTTGTATTCCGGTCCTTGATTTCTACATGAAATTGCAACCGAAAAATAAATATATTAAGAAATCAAAATATCCCCAGAAGTTCAAAACCTCCTGGGCGGACAAGTTACCAGCCTTTGTTATCCTTTAGTGTTGAATGGTAGGGCTCCTGTGTCAGCACAAAATTAGTGTCAATCCAGGTTTTGACAGCCAATGGCACTCGATGGAGCATTTCATTACTAGAATGCCATTAGCCGAGAATGAGTGCTGCCTTCTTTAAATTAAAAAATATTTTAAAAAAAATGTTTAACACAACTTCAATCATAGTCAAATCCTTGCCTATATTAGACAGCAAGCCCATGGACTTGAGTGCTGAGTCCTCTATTTTCGGACCTGCCCAAATTCATAATTCATAAGCCTTGTAAAAGCTTTGTACGGGAATATCAGGCTGGGTGATGTTAACCAATTCTCAAGGCCCAGCCCAAGAAACCACACAATCCAATCATCAAGCGGTTCAAATAGCTGATCACGTCTTATCAAAATGCACAACCGTCTGATCATTTACTGTAGAATCGGACAAACACAAGCATGCCAATCCCAAAAAAAAAAAATCCTGCACATTGTTTACCAGGGGAAATCGACAAGGTAAAGTTTAGGTAAGGGAAGCCACATCCATCCAGAATCTTCCTGTCGAACTTTTCTTCTTTATTTTCCATTTTAATAATAAAATAGTATTAACTATTAAAGACTCCTCATTCGCGTTCTTATTCTCATTCTCCTTCTCCAGCAAAGAAAAGAAAAGAAAGCTTCTTTTTTTTATTCCCTGTCTCTCTTGATCAAGGTGAGTGGTATTGGTTCCTGTCTCCGTATGAGGTTTTGCTTTGAGTGTTTTATTGTTTGTGTTTATATATGATTTGGGTGATTTTTAGAGGATTTTAATGGTTTTTTTTGGTAGTTGATCTGTTTTCTGTTTTGATTTATAAAGTTGTAAACTCCCCCCCCCATCTTTTTCAAGGTTTTGACATGCTGAATTATGATGTTTTTGTGACCGACTATGATGGGTCATTTTACTTTTTTTTTTTTTAATGACATCGTGCATTTCTTATTATTATGTTTGCTTTGATTAGGTTGTTTTATGCTGGATTTGTGGAATAGGTTCAATTTTTGTTATTTGATTAGTTGTAAGTGAAGGTGACATGTTTTTATTTTGAGATTCTCTGTGCTTAAGGATACAGAGAATTGAAGTATAAAATCTGTTGTTCTTGATGGTACCTGAGGATTTTATGTGATTACAGGCTGTTGATTTAGAGGGTTTTTGGATAAAGAGATGGAAAGTGGATATGAGGAATCGAGAAGTGTGCCTCTGGAAAGCTCGTCGTTTTCGAGCAATAATGGCAATGATGCAGGCGATTTTGAATGCAATATTTGCTTTGAATTAGCTCAGGACCCGATCGTAACACTTTGCGGTCATCTCTTTTGTTGGCCCTGTCTATACCGATGGTTACACCACCATTCGCATTCACATGAATGCCCAGTTTGTAAGGCCATCATACAAGAAGAGAAATTGGTTCCTCTTTATGGTAGAGGGAAAACGCAGGCTGACCCTCGATCTAAATCTTATCCGGGTATTGATATTCCTAGTCGCCCGTCTGGACAAAGGCCTGAAACTGCTCCTCCGCCGGATGCAAATAATTTTCCCCATTTTGGGTTTGGAATGCCAGGAGGATTCATGCCTGCAGCGCCTACAAGGATTGGTGGCTTTACGATTTCAACTGCTTTTGGTGGTCTATCACTTTTCCCATCGTTGTTTAATATTCAGTTTCAAGGGTTCCCAGATGCTACTGTGTATGGAACAACATCTGGATTTCCATATGGCTTTCATGGATTTCACGGCAATCATACACACGGCTTCCCACCTGCAACTACTCGAGGGCAGCAGGCCGATAATTTTTTGAAAAACCTCTTCTTTTTTATTGGATTCTTGGTGGTCCTCGCTCTGCTTTGGTGGTAAATCAATGAATTGCTTTTTGAACTTCGACTGATATTGTCACTTCGAATTGTTTCTGTTGTATCTGTACATACATCATCTGCGATTGTTTTACTTAGATAATTCTGTAATGATTAAAATCCTTTCGAGGGAGTTTTATGTTTTCCAGAAGGACTAGCAATCATGGAACATGATTGATTATAAATGGGATGTAGATTTCCCAACTATTTTATGTTTGCATATCTAATCTCAAGGAGGTAATTTCTTGTTCTTCTATCTGGTCTTATTTCTTTCTGCTGGCAAATTTTGTACAGCGAAGTAGCATTTTAATAGCAGTTGAACTTCACATTGGTATTTGAATAGCGTACATTGCGTTGCAGTTGATTGAAGCTGCTTCTGCCAGCTCTTTTACGGGTATATTATACATGATTCTCACCCAATAAGGATTAAGACGAATAAAATTATGCTCTTAATGTGAAGCAATGGAGTTTCAGATGAAGTGTCAGGAAAGTTCAGGCGCTTAGAATGATGAACGGGAATGGAGGGTTCCTACTGCAATCTGCAATGTAAGAAAATGAATCGTAAATTTCGCTTCCTTTAGTAGACTTACCATTACAAAAGGATGGTTCAAATCATCGAGGTGGTTTAATAGTTTCTCGCAAAAGGATTGAGCTTCTTTTCTTGATAATTACGCCATGGTTGATGAGACATGCAGGAAAGCGTTGATATTTTCTTGAATTTGGTTGGATGTCAATTTCTTTTGCATGGACGCCAGGTTTTGTGACCAATTATGATGAAGATGTCTGCAATATCAGAATCTCTCATTATCAATTATTTATGGTGTTTTTATTTGGAAATATATTAATTTTTTTAAAAATTTTAAAATTAATAAATTAAAATTGTTAAAAATCATTATATTAATTTTTTTAAAATTTTTAAAATTAATAAATTAAAATTGTTAAAA
>NW_011502326.1:0-6202 GCF_000495115.2 Populus euphratica
GATCTTGAATTTTAGTAAGCTCTTTTGATTCACGCGTCTTTCAAATTTACTTAAGTTGACCCATGTTGTTTAGTTCTCCAAGATAAGCTTTGTTTGAGTTACCCAGTAGTCATTGCCCCTTTCTCCATTGGTTACTTCGCTGAGAGCATTAGCTTCTCCCTAGCCCGATATTGTGTTGTTGGTAACATTTCCATTGTTGAGGATTCTTTAACCAATTCATATGGTCAATATATAAGGATTATCCCGCTTCACCTGGGATTTCCATATCTGAAGATGTCTCAGTTATCATATTGTCTAACTGATCATATTATGAGAGTCAACAATCTCATTTCATAGAAACTGTATAATCATGCTATTTCCATCCCAAACTGAAAGAAGTCTACATTTTTATCATGTGTATCTTCCACTAGGGAAACAAATTTCTTTGTGCCATTAGGAATCTGGTGACTGCTTCTCTGCCCCTTGAAGAATTCTGGTGACTGCTTCTCCGCCCCTGGAAGAATTGACTGTCTCTTTTCATTTCCTCCTTTGCTCTTGTTGTCATTAGAATCTCTGATTTTCTAGCATTGCCTCTTAGTGTGTCATATATTCGTTTTTCTTACAAAGAAAACCTTTTTTTTTCAAAAATGATTTTTCAAAAGATCTCTTTGGTTTTTAAAAATTGAAACTCTCAATGTCTGTTTACAACAATGCTCAAGCAATTCTAGGGATTTGTATTAAATCTCTTAGTAAAAGTAATCTCAGATGAAGGTAAGTGATGAGATGACCTTTTACTTTGGTTTTCAAAGTGTTCAAGCGATTGCTTGAATATATTTTGAGAGAAAAGGAACAATTGCCTTTTATTTTTAGAAACACTCCTTTTAATAGCATGAATAATAATGAGTAATTATTTGCTACGCCATGACTCCTATTGGAAAAGTATCTTATATTTTGAAAACACTGTTTATTGATCGAGGTTGCTTTCTTGATTAGAAAGGAATTTAAAGGCATGTAATGTATTTTATGGCTCAAGGCTATAAAGAAAAAGTATTTCATAAGCTCAAAAGAATGTTTAAGGGTTTAAAAACTATAGATCACTATTATCTTATCTTAGTCTTTTCTTTTGCTATCTTGATAACAAAATGATACTAAATATTCCAAATTAGGAATTTCTTTTTCTTTTCTCATATTTGTTGGGAATTCTCTCAATTATTTGGAATTTTTGTTGAATTCCTTGTTGTCAGACTTCATCAGCTCACATGTCTTCAAGATGATTTCCATGATCATTTCTTTCTTTTTGCCCCCTAGTGTAGGGTGTGATCTTAGTTAAGGTTCTTACGAAAGAAAAAGCTTTAAATAGACTCGGCTCAAATTGGGACTGCAAAGGATAATTTTAAAGAAAGTGAAAGGAATATCAAAGATGGTCTTTCCTCATTTCAAGTAAGATCAGTTAAAACCAATAAACTTTGTCCACATCCAGCGTAATGCTTTGGATTTATAAGATACCATGTTTTGCGAGTCCATGACAAACTAATATACTTCCAACCATTATTCATGCTGATAAAATATAGGTCCAAGACAGAATTTGAGTGATAGTTGTTCCAATTGCATGTTTTTGACTTGTATGGTCATCTCTTTCAAGAATTGCTTTGAACATTATCCTAAACAAATCATTGATTTATTTCATTGAAATCATAAATAAAGTCAATTCTTTTAAAACCTTATTTAAGAAGAATGAGTTCTCCTATAAAAAAGTTTGAAAGATCAATTTGTTGAGCCATTGAGATCATGCATGGGTTTTTTGGTGAGGTGCAAAGAGAATTTCCTGGCCAAAACTTCATTTAATTGAGTCTGATTGGATGAAACACATCATACATAATACTTTTTCATAGAATTAGAGTTCATAGGCCTCGGTAAATCATTTCCATCCATCCTAGTTAACAATAGAGGCCCCTCTGGAGAATGCTTTCTTCACTACATACGGGCCTTCATAGTTTGGTGCCCACTTGCTTCGGTCTTTACTTGGTAGTGGTAAGATTTTTCTTAGTACAATATCCCCTTCTTTGAATTCTCTTGGTCGGACTTTTCAGTCATATGCTTTTGCTATCCTTCTTTGGTATAGTTAGTGATGACAAATTACAGCCAACCTCTTCTCACTTGTCATGTTTAGCTGCTCATATCTCACTTTAACCCATTCAGCTTCTTCTAGTTTAGATTCTATTAGTACTCTCAAAGATGGAATTTCTACTTTCAAAAGCATCACCGCCTCCATCCCAAATACTAGTGAGTAAGGTGTAGCTCTAGTAGATGTTCTTACTACTGTGCGATATGCATGTAGAGCAAAGGGAAGCGTCTCATGCCAATCCTTACAAGTGACTACCATCTTCTGGATAATCTTTTTGATATTCTTGTTTGCAACTTCGACAACACCATTCATCTTTGGTT
The DNA here is from genome assembly GCF_000495115.2 of Populus euphratica. Taxonomy (NCBI): domain Eukaryota; kingdom Viridiplantae; phylum Streptophyta; class Magnoliopsida; order Malpighiales; family Salicaceae; genus Populus; species Populus euphratica. The sequence goes on from NW_011502326.1 coordinate 2,425, forward strand.
TGTAGGGAGATGAGTTTGAATGTTTAATTCTATGATCATTTTTCCATTAAAATTCTGGGCATTTTTGGTCACTATCTTCTCAAGTGAACCGTACCGGCAGATCAAATCTTTCTCAATGAAACATTTGACCACCTTTTGAGTTATATGAGGATAAGAGCTGGCCTCCACCCACTTTGTGAAGTAATCAATGGCTACTAAGATAAATTGATGCGTATTGCTGGCCTTTAGGTTGATTGGCCCAATTACATCTATCCCCCACATTGCAAATGGCCATGGTAATGTCATATTAAATAGAGGAGCTGGAGGTGCATTTATCTTATCACTATGCACTTGACATTTATGACATTTCCTAATATAATTGATGCAATCTTTCTCCATGTTCATCCAGAAGTACCTAGATCGTTGCAATTGTCTAGCCATGATATGCCCATTTGCATCAGTTGCACTTGACATTTATGACATTTCCTAATATAATTGATGCAATCTTTCTCCATGTTCATCCAGAAGTACCTAGATCGTTGCAATTGTCTAGCCATTATATGCCCATCTTGCAATGCTACCTTAGCTTTGATTTTATCTAGACATATTAGTAAAGTTCCATTGAATGACCTTTTGTACAGAATTTCTCCATCCAGGTAAAATTCTAGAGCCAACCTTCTCAAGGTCTTCATATCTGCTTTAGATGCCCCCAAGGGATACTCTTGATATTGGATAAACCAATTGATGTCATAAAACCATAGGTTCCCATCTATTTCTCCTTCAATTGAATAACAATGAGTTGAAAAATTTTTAATCTTAATAAAGATTGGTTGTACCCTGATTCCGTAATTAGTTTTGGCTATAGAAGCTAATGTTGCCAAAGCATTAGCAAACTGGTTTTTGTCTCTTCCCATATGGGTAAAATCTATCTCATCAAAGCCCTCAGTTAGTTTCGAGAGATATTATTTTTGATGTTAGCTATGATGTTTTGTTAAGAAAATAAGGATTGGTATCAAGTTAAGATGGCCACCCATTCAACAATTAGTCAACAAATCAATAGTTTCTAATTTTGGCCCATAAAAGGAGGCATTTGCCATGCATTTAAGCATCTTGATTTTCAGATTAAGATCATATTCTTATTTCTTTTATATATATATATATATATATATATATCTAGACCACAAATTCACTGCAACACACCTAATTTGGCAACAAATTAGCATTCACTACAAACAATTCCATTTTATCAGTGAATCACAATTTCGCTGCAGAAAAATATAATTTTGCCAACGAATCACAAATTCACTGCAGAACACACAATTCGGCAATAGATGCTAATTCACTACAGACAATTCAATTTCAATAGTGAATTATAATTTTTCTATAGACATATACAATTTTGCCAGCGAATCACAAATTCTCTGTAGAACACAAAATTCAACAGTGAATGCTAATTCGCTGCAGACAATTCAGCTTTAATAGCTAATCATAATTTCATTACAGACAATATAATTTTGTTACCAAATCACAATTTCATTGTAGATAACACAACTTTGATGATGAATCATAAATTTGCTGTAGAACACATAATTTGATAGCAAATGCTAATTTGCTACAGACAATTCAGTTTCAACTATGAATTACAATTTCGCTGCAAACAATGCAGTTCCGATAGTGAATCACAAAGTCACAATAGAACACACAACTTGTCATTAGGTTCCAACAAGGTCACATGATTTCATCATAACGACACATATACGCATTCAATAATCAATCTCAACAGATAAACTGTCACTAAATTCCAGTAGAATACTCATATGCAATAATCAATTCCAGCACATAATTTATCATCAAATTCCAGTAGAACACACACATTGAAGCCTTCAATTCCAGCATATAATCTTTCATCAAATTCTAGTAGAACTCACACATGCATGTTATGCAACCCTATAGCTAAGGCCGACCCTCTATTATAATTTGTTCTTTCCATTTTATGTATTTTTTTTACATGTTCTAGAAATTGGACTTATTTCATTTATGTTTTCTTGTCCTTCTAGTTAATTTTAGTTTCCTTCACAGCTAGGTTAGGTCTTAAGTCAATTTTCTTAAGGTCTTCTTATTTATTTTTGGTTCTGGGTCTTAAGAATAAGAAGTTTGAGGAAGGTTTAATAGTATTCTTTCTCTTCTCCTGCTAGTTCTCCTCCTTTTTCTTCCTCTAATGTTTTCTAGCCACTTTTCCCTTCCCTCTAGGTGGCTGTCCAATCTTCTCTCAAGATCTCAACTCTCTATTGCATATTCACAAGGCTCTCTTTACTAGTTTAGTTTAAGTTTTTGTTGGGAAGAAGGAAGAGAATAGCAATATGCAGCTAGACATACAGCTGCTGCAAACAGCTTTATGAAGAGGAAGGGTCACCTTCTCTCTCTCTCCTTGCATTTATACTCTTATTAAATAAGGTAGGGGTGTTTGAGGTTGGTTAAGATGTGTTCTTCTCCATGTTTTGGTGTATCCAAAACCAGTTTTACCCCTCCCTCTTAACTCTTTAAGATAGTGTGGCTTGTTTCCTAAACTTTTAAATAGACTCAATTGTTGCTGATTGAAAAATTGGTAGCAAAAACTATGTTGCTGCCGAATCAAAAATTGATAGTGAAAATCAAGTTGGAAATCTGCAGTGAAAACTGCATCGCTACTAATTTAGAAATCGATTGTGGAAATTATGCCGTTGTCGATTTAAAAATCAATAGCCAAATTGTGCTGCTGCCAATTTAGAAATAGGCAGCCAAAGACAGTGCCGCTGCCAATTTAGAAATTAACAGCCAAAAACTGTGTCGTTACTAATTCAAAAATCAACAGCAATGTTGGAGTCATTCCAACTTTACTTTTTTTTTTGTAGGTGTTTACACATCCTATAGGTAGATTCAATGTCTTTTTACATGAGACATTAAGGTAAAAATTCTGTAGTCTCAAAAGGGCTTCTTGATGTCTAAGTGATTACCCTCGTGAAGGTAATATAGGAGCTCAGTAGTAATGAAATTATATGTATACCAATTACTACTAGTCCAAGTACTTAATAAATAGTTAGATGGTTTTATAAACTTAAACCCTGACTAGAAGTCATATAGTAAGTCGTTACTCCCCTACCTAACTTAAAGTTTCTATATGTTAGCATTCCAAAATGATATATCACAAGGAAGCCAAATGTGAAAATCAAATCACATAAATCACATAAAACATACAAATCCTAATCCAATACTGTAAAAAATGTAAGGTCCCTAGTGGTCTTTGTCTAAACCACCAAATAAGAACTATGTAGGTACCTTGACAGGGTTTACTTATTCTGGAAGGCAAAAGTATTTTTCACAACTCGTATATTGTGATAAGAAATACTTCCAATTAAAATTGTTGAATATCCAAAATTATTTTGATAATTTTCTAGTCAACTTTTAGTACTTAAATATTAGTCTACAAGTAAGTATAATATTTATACCAAAATATTGACCATTAATTTTCAGGAATTATAATTTTATAGGGTTATTGAAATATTAGTCAAATCCTTAAGAAATTTTACAAACTTATTGTAAATTCTAAAAAAAAATACAAAAACATAAACACAAACTTTTTTCTAACAAAATGCTAAAAACATTTCTCTCCTTATTATAAATAAAATGCATTTTCTAGTGTAAGGGTTAGGTTGTACGCAATTAGCAAAAATCATTTTTTGGTTTTTTTTATTTATTTCTCTAACGCCATGTTTGGTAAAACTATCTTTTCTTTCCCCAGAAAACTACCACAACGGAATTA
>NW_011502326.1:6218-22075 GCF_000495115.2 Populus euphratica
CCCTAGAAAACTACCACAATGGACTTAAGGGTGTGTTTGCCAAACACCCCTTTATACTAAAAATTCCTTGACAAAAAAGGTGTCCAAACAAGCAAAGTTTAAGTATTTAACCCAAAACAAAACCAAACGGGTTGACTTAAAGACACTAGTTCAACCATGAACTGAACCACCAATATCTGATGAAAAAAATAAACCAAAACAAAGTTTTAAAATGAAACAAAATTAAAGTTGAAAATTAACACAAAGCATAAAAATTTTGATAGAAAAATGGATCAAACACTCAAGCCATGAAAAACACAAAGAGTATTCATCAAGAACCTAGCAAACACAAATCTCAATCTAGATAAGTTTTCATGCAATTAAGGCTGAGGTTTTATTCGAAATCATTCTAAGAAGAGCAATCTAATATCCAATTACTTTGATTATCAAATAATCAACATAATGTTGTTAGAAATAGGTTTTGGTTCAAAATTAAAAACTTGGGATTAAAACTCCTAAGAACTTGTTATTGATGCATGAAGACCCTAAATTATTGACTAATGATACATAAAAAGGTGAAGATAAAAAGAAATAAACGAAAATAAGTCAGAGTCACGAAGGCAATATTTTTAGGAAGAACATTAAGAACACCAACCTAAATTTTTTCCTAGAAAACCCAATATACTATCAAACCCAAAACTAGCCTTTTAGAATTCCAAAACTAACAAATAATATCAAAATATCAAAATCATGCAACAGGTTTCAAAGTTCAAAACTACCAAAGCCAAACAACATACTCATGTTGATTGGATTTATAACTTGATATTTTTTTACATCTATACGCAAATAAATACTTGTATGAACTATAAAATTACACTAAAAGACATCAAATTGATTAACATGGTTTTAAAATCCTTAACCCACAAATAAGAGCAATTTACTATTTTATTACAAAACATATTCAAACACTAATCAAAATACCTTAAATATATCATCAATATGCTATTGGGCTAAAAACACAAAATCAAACAAGCATCAAAATGAATAATCATGCCTTTGTGCAAGCCTCTCTAACACATTATTGATCAAAAGTAAAACAAACTATCATAACAAAAACTTGAGCAATCTAAAACATGCTTATAACAAAAACAAGATCAAAATAAATTCTACCAGAAAATATCATATTATTTTGGAAAAACAATCAAACTAAAAAAATACAAGATATGCTCAAACAAATTAAAAGAGGTTTAAACTTTAAAAAAACATGAATAGGCAGGCCATATGGATTCCTCCCTTGAAATGTTACATGGTTATACCTTTTCCAAGCTTGTTGGCTAAGGACTGTTTTTTTCCTTCTATTTTTTATCCTTCTTTCCCTTTCACTATCTTTTTCATCCAAAGCTTATTAGACCTTCTATGTTAGGCTCTTAAATCTTCACACCAGGACCTTTTAATAGTGTGTTTCTCCATGTTTTTCCTCTCATTCCTTTATTTTTTATTTTTTGAGGGCTATTTATCGGGTTTTGTGATTGGTACTTAAAAGTACATTTTTATTAAGGTTTTAAATCATCATTTTGCACTTGAAGTATCAATAACTCCTTAACTAAAGCATGATTTATAATAACGTATCTAATAATATAAGATACCTTTAATTTGTGGTAAATTTTTATTTTAAATACAGGCCTATCACATAAATGAAAGGATTGATTGATGAATTTAAGAATTGAAATTGAAAGGACAAAGATATGGCCAAACTTAGAAAAGAGATGGCAGTGCAATCCAAACCAGAACACTGTTTGATAATTCGGTCATATCTGGAGTTGTAGATCTCATATTTAGGTCTACTTTCTGTGGATGGAAAGGTAAGACATAGGCCTACAACTTTTATATGGAGCCAAGACTTAAAAAGGTCATTTTCAAGTCCAAATTGTAGCAACAACAAAGAAGTCTGAATCTATCTTTTAGCCCGAGTACTGTTCAGTTTTTGGCTCATATCTACAGTTCTAGAAGTCCAAATGACCTGAAGTTTTTACACAAGAAAGCTGAGAAAATTTTCTACAACTTTCATGTTTTCAAGTGGCTCCAATTTTGACATTATCAATGATATTTTGGGTAGACAAGAGAAGATAAGGATTGTGACCAAGTCAAGAGTTGGTCACCCACTCATCAATTAGTCATCAAATCAATAGTTTCCAATTTTGGCCTATAAAAGGAGGCATTTCCCATGCATTTAGGCATCTTGGTCTCTAGATCAAGATCATGCTTTTGTTTTCTCTCTTTGTATTTTTTGTAATGTTTATGCTTTGCTTTTATTAATATAAAATTTATGCCTTTCATTTCCTTTCATTTACTTAGTTAACTTTTATCTTATTTATGTTCTTATTTTGTTTATTTTTTTTCTTTCATTATGTTTAGCTAAGTTTATTATGTCAAGGTGAAAAGGTTACACTAATGGTGTAAGAACAAGTATAGTGTAAACTTAATATGGACTTTAATGTTTGATACCAACATGTTTTGTATTTGTTATCTTGTTCACTCTTTAATACTTTGTTTGTCAAATCACTAATCTTGATTTATGTTGTATAACACTTGGTACAACAAATGCTTGGCACTTTCATAGCCCATAATGTATGGTATAACCGACACCTGAGCTATGAAAGGAACTTGATTTGTTGTTAACATAAGTTATAATCATGAATGCTTGACGAGATTTACAAGTATTAGCATTAAGCGAATAAGATGACTAATGTAATCATGTGAACAATCTATAATATAATTGGAACCTTCTTTGTGTGTGGTTTCCAATTGAATAATAAGAGTTTATACTATACTTGTTTGACATACCATTACTGAATCTTCTAATCTTGACATTTATTGTTATTATTGTTTAATCCTTACGTTAATATTCCATCTCAAAGTTCTCATCTTTTTCTTCTTCTTCTCCATATTTCTCTTTATTATTATTATTATTATTGATATTATTACTATTACTACTACTACTACTACTACTACTACTACTACTACTATTAATATTATTATTGCTACTATTATTGTTACTCTTATTATTGTTGTTGTTTTATTGTCATCTATAATTTATACAATTAACCTCCTTGTGGTTCGACCCCGGTTTTACCGGGTTATTTATTATTTCGACACTCCTGCACTTGGAAGAAGACATCAATCTTTTAGTCGTGTCAAGTTTTTGGCACCGTTACCGGGGAGGTAAGTTCTTGTACAAATTATAGTATTTATTTTATTTTCTTTTTTCAGTTTTCTTGTATATAACTTTTTTTATTTTGTTTTATTTCTCCTTCTTTTTTTTCTTCTTTCTTTTATTCTATTTCTACACGTGCATGAGAGTGTGGTCATGTACATTAAGTGGTAGACTTTGTAGGGTATCCTTATCATTTTCAGAAAATATGGCTGAAGAAAATAATCAATCACTTCATAATGAGAATAATAAGAATAACCATGTTAGAACACTTATAGACCACATGAATCCTATAAGAACAAGTGCACCATCATGCATAGTTTTTCCTTTTGATGAATCTCATTTTAATTTTAAGCCGGGCATTATATAACTTTTACCTTCTTTTCATGGCTTAAATTTAGAGAATCCATACTTGCATTTAAGGGAATTTAAGGAGATCTACAACACATATAATGATTCAAATTGTAGCATGAACACCATCAGATTAAAGCTTTTTCCTTTTTCATTAAAAGATAAAGCTAAAACATGGCTATAAAATTTAAGACCAGGATCCATTCGTGCTTGGGATGAAATGCAACAACAGTGATTAAAGAACTTTTTCCCATCTCATAGAACAAACTCTTTCAAAAGACAAATCACCACTTTCACTCAAAAACCAGGAGAAATATTTTACCAATGTTGGGATAGGTATCGAGACTTGCTTAATACTTGCCCTCATCAAGGTTTTGAAACATGGAGATTGGTTTCACATTTTTATGAAGGGTTAACACCTAGAGATAGGCATATGGTTGAATTGATGTGCAATAGAACTTTTGAAGATAAAGACCCTGATGAAGCAATGAAGTACTTAGACTTGTTAGCTGAAAATGCTCAAAATTAGATTATAAATGGTTAACATGATTACATTAGTTATCTTATTCGAATAATGGTAATACTTGTAAATGTTGTCAGACATTCATGATTATAACTTATATTAACAACAAATCAAGTTCCTTGCATAGCACAGGTGTCGGTTATACATACAGTATAGGCTATGAAAATGCCAAGCATTTGTTGTACGAAGTGTTATACAACATAAATCTAAATTACTCATTTAACAAGCAAAGTATTAAAGAGTGAACAAGATAACAAATATAAAACATATTAGTATAAAAAATTAAAGTCCATGTTAAGTTTATATTATATTTATTCTTACACCATTAGTGTAACCTTTTCACCTTGACATGATAAACTTAGTTAAACATAATGAAAGAGAAAAATATAAATAAACAAGACAAGAATATAAATAAGATGTAAGTTAACTAAGTAAAGGAAAGGAATTGAAAGGCATAAACAAGATATTAATGAAAACAAAACTTAAGCATTATAAAAATACAAAGAGAGAAAGCAAGAGCATGATCTTAATCTGGAAACCAAGATACCTACATGCATGGCAAATGCCTCCTTTTACAAGCCTAAATTAGGAACTATTGATTTGATGACTAATTGATGAGTGGGTGGCTAACTCTTGACTTGGTGATAATCTTATCTTCTTTTGTCTACCCAAAACATCATTGATAATGTCAGAATTGGAACCACTTGAAAAATAAAAGTTCTAGGAAATTGTCCCAACTTTTCAGAAAAAAATAAAGATCATTTGGACTTCTAAAACTTTAGATATAGGCTAAACACTGAACAATGTTTGGGATGCAGGACAGATTCAGACTTCTTCGTTGTTGCTACAATTTGGACTTGAAAATAGCCTTTTTAAATCTTAAGCTCCCATAAAAATTTTAGGCCTTTATCTTACATTTTCATTCATATAAAGTGGATCTAAATCCGAGATCTACAGCTCCAGATATGACCCAATTACTAAATAGTGTTTTGGTTTGGACTGTACCAACATCTCTTTTCTAAGTTTGACCATCTCTTTGTCCTTTCAATTTCAGTTCTTAAACTCATCAATCAATCTTTTTATTTATGTTATAGGCCTGCATTTAAAATGAACATCTACCACAAATTAAAGGTATCTTATATTATTAGATATATTATTATAAAACATGCTTTAGTTAAGGAGTTATTGATACTTCAAGTATAAAATAATGATATAAAACCTTGATTAAAATGTACTTTTAAATACTAATCAGTATGCATCCCATACCTTCTGATTTTGGATGAGAGACTTATGATCCTTGATAAGAACCCTCTAGAAATTTTTAAGTGTGAATAAACAAAAAAGTTAAGTTCTTTTACATAAATGGTGTAGTTAAGGCTGATTAAGTTGACAAATTTCAAGGTTTGGCTAAAATAACTCCGATGTAAACATCATTTAAAATCACTTAAAATTGGTAGAGGAGAAGCATACATTTTGATTGGATCTATTCTTGCTTAATTTAGAGGTCTGTAACTCCATATTCATTCATTTGAAGGTGCTAACTCGATCAGCCAAAATTTTTAAAATGTAATGATAGTTGATCATAGACAAAATATTATTGAGTTTTTAAAAACAACATGATGTAAATGTTTGATGGGAAGAACTGATCTATATAGAGGGGGTGTTTTTCAGTTGGATGGTAGTGGTTAGAGATCCTGAGGTAGTTGGAGATGTCATATTCATTCATCTGAAGATACCTACTTGATCAGTCAAAACTACCAAAGAAGAAGCTAAATAGTGGTTAAACAATGTGTCACTCAATCCCTTCATTAAACTTAAGAGACACATCATTTATATTAAACCTTAAAAATTAAGATTTTTAATTTGGGCTTTGACAAAGTTCAATATACTCCCTACTCTTTCAATTTGTTTTACTTACACCCATAATTGCCTCTCACCTTTTAATTGCATGCAGTTTCATCATTTTCCAAACTCAATCATCTACCCGAAAGTTTAGCTTCATTTTCATTTTAGTCCTTGGTTTCTAACTTATGCACTTAGACCCTTAAATGACCATTAAACTTTTAATTTTCTTATATTTGGCCCCTAATTTGGTCAATTTCAGCCCCTACAATCACATGCCCTTTTTAGTTTGGTTCTTAGTTTTGGATTTCTTTAATCAAGTCCCTAAGTGTCCATTCAACTTTAATAGTCTTACAATTAAGTCCCTAATTCATCCAATTAATCCTCCTAAAATACCAATAAAGTATTGATGCAACCATATTATTTAATAGTTTTACCCATATTTACCTAGTATTTTACCTATGCTCTATATATAAAATGCCTTGATATTCTTTATTTTATATTTTGAAGGCACTTGACCTATGATCGATGTTTGGTACAGAGCTTGAGTTCTAGAAGTTCAAACGAAGTGATTTGAGGGAGTGGCATTTGAAAGCTAACATCCATACCTTTATATACACATATGGCAAGAAAAAAAAAAGAGTATGGAAATCGAAGCCTTCAAAGTCAAAATTTACATTATACTAATGTTGACCTTTGGCATTTCAACTTGAATATCTTGAACTAGAGAAGTCCATTTGATTCAACTTACTTTTTTGTTGATTTTTTACTTGAAGATGTATCAGCCAACCAAATTTCATTAGAAAAGGAGCTTATATGAGAGAGATATGATTTTTCTAAGATGACACATGAATTTTGCCGATAGATAGGTTTTATGAAGAAGCAAATCCAAATTACTTCCTAAAGTATCCAAATCGATATCCAAGTCTTTATTTTGGCAATTTAACTCTTTAAGGTCAAAGTCAAAGCTTGAGGATTTTATACAAGATTATTTCTTCTTTTTTAGGAAAATTGTTATTGAACTACTTAAATTTAATTGTCTACTTAGGTAAGGACTATTTTGTAAGAAAAAGGGATTAGGGTTTCCTATTAAATAAAAAGAAAGAGAGAAAGGAAGAGAGGGGATGACGAAAAAAGAGAAAAAAAACGCATCCTTTCCTTCAAAAACCCTAAATCATGCATTTTTTTTAATTAGTTGTTCAATAGACATGCAAAGCTAAGCTTTTTTTTATTATTATTATTGTTTCTTGGAGAAAAACAACATTCTGAACAAGACTAGTTGCTATCACCACTAGCCCCACCCTATCGAGGTCAAATTCCACTGTTTTCTAGCGATTTTAGGCAGTTTTTATTTTTTAGCATTGGATTTTCATTCAATTTATACTACTTTAAATCTCTTATGTGGTTGATTTCTTTTAAGTTTTCTTGACGATTTATGCATGTAACTCGTTCTACTAATCAAACACAAATGTAGGTAGATCTTAAAATAGAAAACACTTTACGTAGGTTATGAAAGGAAGCTCACACCAACACCATGCCTGTTGCACGAGAACAAACACTCAAAGAGCTTGCTGCTCCTAACGTGCAGTATCAACCATTGTGCATAAACATCGACAACAATGTCAACTTTGAGCTCAAGTTTGGTTTTATAAACTTACTATAAATATTTAATGGATTTGCCGTAGAAGATCCTCATAATCATCTTAATGAGTTCCTCATGGTTTGTGTTGGCATGATGATTGGTACTTAAAAGTGCATTTTTATCAAGGTTTTATATCATCATTTTGCACTTGAAGTATCAATAACTCCTTAACTAAAACATGTTTAATAATAATATATCTAATAATATAAGATACCTTTAATTTGTGGTAAATGTTGATTTTAAATGCAGGCCTATCACATAAATGAAAGGATTGATTGATGAATTTAAGAACTGAAATTGAAAGGATAAAGAGATGGCCAAACTTAGAAAAGAGATGTCGGTGCAATCCAAACCGGAACACTGTTCGGTAATTGGGTCATATCTGGAGCTATAGATCTCAAATTTAGGTCTACTTTATATGGATGGAAAGGTAAGACATAGGTCTACAACTTCCATATGGACTCCAAGATCCAAAAAAGCTATTTTCAAGTCCAACTTGTTGCAACAACAAAGAAGCCCGAATCTATCCTCCAGCCCAAGCACTGTTCAGTATTTTGGCCATATCTAAAGTTCTAGAAGACGAAATAAGCTAAACTTTTTACACAAGAAAGCTGAGACAATTTCCTACAATTTTCATATTTTCAAGTGGCTCCAATTTTAACGTTATCAATGATCTTTTGGGTAGACAAGAGAAGATAAGGATTGTCACCAAGTCAAGAGTTGGTCACCCACTCATCAATTAGTCATCGAATCAATAGTTCCCAATTTTGGCCTATAAAAGGAGGAATTTGCCATGCATTTAGGCATCTTGGTTTCCAGATGAATATCATGCTCTTGCTTTCTCTCTTTGTATTTTTTGTAATGTTTATGCTTTGCTTTCATTAATATCAAGTTTATGCCTTTCATTTCCTTTCATTTACTTAGTTAACTTTTATCTTATTTATGTTTTTATTTTGTTTATTTATTTTTCTTTCTTTCATTATGTCTAGCTAAGTTTATTATGTCAAGGTGAAAAGGTTACACTAATGGTGTAAGAATAAGTATAGTGTAAACTCAACATGGACTTTAATGTTTGATACTAACATTGTTTTGTATTTGTTATCTTGTTCACTCTTTAATACTTTGCTTGTTAAATGACTAATCTTGATTTATGTTGTATAACACTTGGTACAATAAATACTTTGCACTTTCATAGCCCATAATGTATGGTATAATCGACACCTGAGCTATAAAAGGAACTTGATTTGTTGTTAACATAAGTTATAATCATGAATACTTGACGAGATTTCCAAGTATTAGCATTAATCGAATAAGATGACTAATGTAATCATGTTAACAATCTATAATCTGATTGGAACCTCCTTTGTGTGTGGTTTCCAATTGAATAATAAGAGTTTATACTATACTTGTTTGACATACCATTAGTGGAACCTCTAACCTTGACATTTGTTATTATCATTGTTTAGTCCTTACATTAATATTTCATCTCAAAGTTCTCATCTTCTTCTTCTTCTCTTGCTTTTTCTTTATTATTATTATTATTACTACTACTACTACTACTACTAGTATTATTATTATTATTATTATTACTATTGTTGTTGTTGTTGTTGTTATTGTAATTATTATTATTGTTGTTGTTGTTGTTGTTGTTGTTGTTGTTGTTGTTGTTGTTACTATTGTTGTTGTTTATAATTGTTATTTATAATTTGTACAATTAACCTCCCTCTGGTTCGACCCCGGTCTTGCCGGGTTATTTATTACTTCGACACTCCTGCACTTGGAAGAAGACATCAATCTTTTAGTCGTGTCAAGTTTTTGGCGCCGTTGCCGGGGAGGTAAGTTCTTGTATAAATTATAGTAGTTATTTTATTTTCTCTTTTCACTTTTCTTGTATATAACTTTGTTTCTTTTCTCTTGTTTCTTCTTCTTTTGCTTTGTTTTTTTCTTTTATTCTATTCCTACACGTGCATGAGAGTGCGGTCACGCACATCAAGTGGTAGACTTTGTAGGGTATACTCATCATTTTTAGAAAATATAGCCGAAGAAGATAATCAATTACTTTATAATGAAAATAATGAGAATAATCGTGCTAGAACACTTAGAGACCACATGAATCCCACAAAAATAAGTGCACCATCATGCATAGTTTTTCCTCCCGATGCATCTCATTTTAATTTAAAGCAGGCATTATTCAACTTTTACCTTCTTTTCATGGCTTAGAATTGGAAAATCCATACTTGTATTTAAGAGAATTTGAGGAGGTCTGCAACACATATAATAATTTAAATTGTAGCATGAACACCATCAGATTAAAGCTTTTTCCTTTTTCATTAAAAGATAAAGCTAAAACATGGCTACAAAATTTAAGACCAGGATCCATTCGTGTTTGGGATGAAATGCAACAACAGTTTTTAAAGAAGTTTTTCCCATCTCATAGAACAAACTCTTTCAAGAGACAAATCACCACTTTCACTCAAAAACCAGGAGAAACATTTTACCAATGTTGGGATAGGTATCGAGACTTGCTTAGTACTTGCCCTCATCATGGTTTTGAAACATGGAGATTGGTTTCACATTTTTATGAAGGGTTAAGACCTAGAGATAGCCAAATGGTTGAATTGATGTGCAATGGAAGCTGTGAAGAAAAAGACCCTAATGAAACAATGGAGTACTTAGACTTGTTAGCTGAAAATGCTCAAAATTAGGACACTACGGGTACTTATGAGGCACCAAGTAAAACTCAACCTCATACATCTAGTGGAGGTATGTACAACCTTAGGGAAGATCATGACCTTCAAGCCGAGTTTGCATCTTTAGCTAGAAAAGTCGAGGCACTAGAATTGAAAAAGAGTGGTCAATTAAAATCTGTTGAAAACATTGTGTGTCAAATCTGTGAAACAAATTAACACTCAACCAACGATTGTCCAACCTTGCCTTCTTTTAAGGAATGTCTCCACGAACAAGCCCATGCTTTAAACAGTTTTCAAAGGGCCAACCACAACCTATACTCACAAACATACAACCCTAGTTGGAGAAATCATCTAAATTTTAGTTGGAAGAGTGAGAACAACAATGCATAAACTTCACAACCACCATTTTAAGCACACCACAATTTCCAAAATTCTCATGGATATGCACCTCCTTATGCTCCACCTCTTAGAAGAAATCTTGAGGAAACATTGCATGCATTCATTGAAAAGCAAGAGACAATCAACACTCAACTTACTCAAAACATGACAGATTTTAAACATACTCTTGCAAAATTAACATCTGCTCTTAGTTTTCAAGAGAAAGGTAAGTTTCCATCTCAACCACAACAAAATCCCAAGGGGCAATACAATGCAAATGAAAGTAGTTCCGGAAGCCAACACATGGATCAAGTCAAATCAGTCACTACTCTGCGCAGTGGTAAGGTTATTGAAAAACCCACTGATGTAACCATATTATTCGATAGTTTCACCCATATTTACCTAATGTTTTGTCCATGTTTTATATGTAAAATGCCTTGATATTCTTTGTTTTATGTTTTGAAGGCACTTTTGGATGAAAAATACAAAAGGAGTAAATTGGAGATAATTGGCAGATTTGACGTTCAGTCAATGTTTTGTGCAGAGCGTGAGTTCTAGAGATCGAAATGAAGTGATTCTAGTGGCAATAAAAAGCTAACATCCATACCTTTCTGGAAATGCAATGCAAGAAAAATAAGAAGAGGAAGATCATGGAAATCACATCCTTCAAAGTCAAATCTCGCATTCTGCCACTGTTGACCTTTGTCTATTCAAAATTCAATATCTGGAGCTATAGAAGTCCAATTTATGTAAACTAAATTTTGTTGGATTTCTGACTCAGAGCACTATAAACGCTCCACATTTCATCCAAAAACGATGTCATATGAGGGCGATATGATGTTTCAAAGATGACAAATGAATTCTGCCAGCAATCAGGTTTCGTGAAGAAATGAGTCCAAATTATGTTTCGAAGCTTCTAAACCGTCATCCAAGTTTTTATATCAGCAATTTAGCTCCTCTAAGTCAGAGTTTGAAGATTTCATGCAAGGCTATTTCTCTTTTTTAGGGAAAATAGTTATAGAAGTACTTAAATGTCAATTGTCAACTTAAGGGAGGACTACTTTGTAAATTAGGAACTAGGGTTTCTTAGCATATAAAAAGAAAGAGAGAGAGGAGAGAAGGGGGGCAGCAGCCAGAAGTAAAGAAACACAAATTCTCTCCTCTACAAAACCAAAAAAATCATGCTCTCTTCATTCTTTAAGAGTAGTTGTTCAATGGTTATGCAAGGCTAAGCTCTTTTCTTGGTTGCAAGGACACAACAAACCTTCGGATTTCAAGAACCATGAGATTTATTCTTCCTTTTATTTTCAGTTTATATTATGAAAAAGATGATGAGTCAATCTCTGAGGGTAAGGAAGGGGTTGAATCTGAAAATTGCAAAGAAACGACTAATTCACCGCCAGCACTTCTATTTCCTCATGCCATGACCAAACAAAGGAAAGTCAATTACAACTCTAAAAATTTTGAAATTTTCAAACAGGTAAGAATCAATATACCTTTGCTGGATGCTATTAAATAGGTTCCTTCCTATGCTAAATTTTTGAAAGATCTATGCACTGTGAAGAGGAAACTGAATGTGAAAAAGAAAGCCTTTCTAGCCGAACAAGTAAGTGCTATTCTTCAGAATAATAATGCTTTGAAATATAAAGACCCTGGTTGTCCTACAATTTCTTGCTTTATTGGAGAGCATAAAATTGAAAGAGCTTTACTTGATCTCGGTGCTAGTGTGAATTTACTTCCATATTCAGTTTTTTAGAGTCTCAATCTAGGTGAGTTAAAACCAACTTCTATATCTCTTTTACTTGCTGATAGATCTGTAAAAGTGCCTAGAGGAATAATTGAAGACGTGTTAGTACAAGTCGATAAATTCATTTATCCTGTGGATTTTATTGTCTTGGACACAGAACCTGTTGAAGCATGTAATTCATTTCCTGTTATTTTAGGACGTCTATTTCTTGCAACTTCTAACGCATTGATTAATTGTAGGAATGGACTGATGAAGCTATCGTTTGGAAACATGACATTGGAGATGAATATTTTCAACATTTGCAAGCAACCTAGAGATGATAATGATTTACAAGAAGTAGATCATATTGATGAATTAGTTTATGATCAAGATGAATCTACTTTAAGTAAAAATGAGTTCGATGAATCTGAAGATTTGCAAATGATTTATTCTAAGGAAGAAATCACGGATGAAAAACGCACCGAAAATGATGATGCAGATCTTTTGTCAAAAGTGACAACAAATTCAACATCTAACATCACACCAATCGATGATTACTTTCCTAACGAATCGTTACTTTCTCTTAATCCAATGCCTTGGTATGATAAAAATATCAATTTTCTTGCTTTAGGAGATTTGTCAGCTGATTGGAGTACCCAAGATAAAGAAAAGTTTTTAAACAAAGTGAAGAATTTTTATTGTGATGACCCTAACTTATTTAAATATTGTCCTGATCAAATATTTTAAAGATTCATTCCCGACAATGAGGTAAGTAGTGTCATTAAACTTTGTTATTCTGAAGCATGTGGAAGTTATTTCTCATAAAAAAAGACAGCTACAAAAATCTTTAAAAATGGATTTTATTGGCCCACCATGTTTAAGGACACATATGCATTCTGCAAGTCTTGTAAAAATTGTTAAAAAGTTTACACTGGTCAAAAAGTTTTGTTTTATAATTCTCAACTCTATTCATTCCCTAGAGAGCTAAGATCAAGATGGAACAATCCTTATGGGGCTTGTGATATTGAGAATTCAATGAATGACAATGTTTTTAAGGAAAATGGACATCGTTTGAAAGCTTACTTTGATAATTTTTCTAGTGAAAATGAATCAACTGGTTTGAATGATCTTGTAGATAAAGGTTAATTATTTTTTTTTCGTACATTGTTTTTATGTTTCTTTTTGAGTGATTTTTGCTAGTTTCTCTCACCTCAGTCAAATAGCGGACAACGGTACTCCGTGACTTAAGTCGGTTCTTTTAGTTTCCCACAATAACTGATATCTGTGTATATATTTGTGCAATTTTTTGAATCTCTCTTCCAATTCTCATTTGAAAATGGACACTAATCTTGAAAAATTGAAAAAGTATTTTCCCGCTCTGCCTTAGAATACGATTATAAAAATTTACCGTGCTAGATGTGCAAGATTGAGATTGTTAATGAATCATGGAATTCTTGAAGATATTCGCTGGTTGATTGAAGCAAATGTCAGATTATCAGGTGAGTCCTCTAACTCCTTCATTTCTGTCACGACCCGAATCCCGGATCCATGACCGGCACATAGGCAAGGTTCCCCTCCAAGGTTCCATACCTATGCGAACCCAAACTTACATACAAATTTATCCTAACTCAATTAGAGTTCAACGCAGCATTAATAACAAAATCAACTTCATAATATAATTGAATTGTCTTAATACAAGAGTTAATATAATTTCATAGTTTTGGAGCACTAATTAGACATAAAGGAAAATGCACGGATTACAACCAAAAGAGCAGGTTCTGAAGGTCTAACAAAAGTGACCTGCTATCAAGCTATAAGCCTGAAAATGATAAATAATGAGAGTGTGAGTTCAACAACTCAGTGAGTAGATAACGTTCAATATACACACACGAGATAATACAATAATGAGAAATATATATACAAGTATGAATTTAGGTTCTTATGAAAAGGTTTCTCAAATAGGCCATAACAAGAATGTCATATGGTAAAATCGTCAGAAAATCAAAATGCAATGAGCATGAGGCTCCGTACTGTGGGATGATCAGTCCACACAGGTTGGTGACTCCCCCGACCAACTAGGGTTCAGATACAATGTGCACAAAGACTAACACTACCCTGTTAGCATGGGTATTCTGACTGATATACCATAGGGTCATAATCATACTCAAACAGACATATTAATATCTCAAGGCTCAACTCATGACATCAATCAAATGAGGAGCTATCAATTCAGAAGTCAATCTAAAATACATACTAGTTCATATCAAGAATTTAGATTCAATAAATGATCATGCTTATCATAATAAGGATAATAATCACCATATATATTATCAAGAAGCATGATCCAATTCATATTAACAAATCAAATACTTATAATATTTCTCATGCATATGGAAAATTATCCACTCACCTGACTCGAAAGCAAACAGAAATCAAAAGCAGACACCGAAGAAAATCCTACTGACGTCCCGCCGGTAGAATATCAGGATTATCTGAATATAAAGAAAACATATTCAAGAATGACTCAAAAGAACATATAACCTATTTAATACACTTAACTAAGGGTCTATTTCATAACCCTATATGTATTTAGACTAAACTAGTTATTTTTCTAAAAACAAAAAAATTAACGATTTTCTCGAAATCTAATCCATAATGAAACAAATAATAAAATTGGTAATACTTCAGTAACTAACCCTAAATTATTCATCAAACCAATCTGAAAAAGCTAATATTACAGCTAGGGACTAATCTGTAATTTATCATATTTTTAAGGGTCAAATTGTAACTTTACCATTTGGAGGACCAAACTAAAATTATCATAAGTCCATGACTATACTGAATTCTGACAATAATTAATCCTCATTTCTGTCCAGATCACCTCATTATACTCCAGGGACCATTCTGTAATTTTATCAAATTTTTAGGGTCAAATGGTAATTTTTGTCAAATTGAAGGACCAAATTGAAAGTGTTAAAATTTCATAACTATACAGGAATTCTACCCATAATTTATCTTTTATTCTGTTCAGAATCTCGGAATATGCCCCAGGGACCAATCTGTAAATTTTTCAAAGTTTGGGGACAAAACTGTAATTTCCACAAATTGAAGGACCAAAATGAATTTTCGTCATCTTCAACCTCCAACCCAGAATTTCAACAGAAACCCACTGTTCTTTCCTTATTTCTAACATAATTTCACCATTCAAACAAAATCATAACTTAAAATTATCATTTTTCAATTCAATCTCTCAAAATCCACCAAATAATTCATTACCCATAACAATCAACCCATAACATTCAATTAATTCATCAATCAAACCCAAAACATAAATTTTCAAAACCCTAACATTTATCAAAACCAAAATTAAAACTTAATCAACACACAGTTATATATAATCTTACCTTTAAACTTATTTCCTTCAACTCCTTTCTATTTTTCTTCCAATTTCCCTCTTTTCTCTTCTTTTTCTTTCTCTCTTCTCTCTCCTGCCGATTCTCTCTCAAATTTCAGAT
>NW_011502345.1:0-21808 GCF_000495115.2 Populus euphratica
AGTGGATATAATCATAACTGGGGGCAGAAGTTGATAAATTTAACCTTTTTTTACCCTTCATTTAGTTGCAGAACTGGCCTGAAGGTGACCTTAAAATGAACGCCTTTTTGACTGCATCTGCTCCGTTTACCTCCATGATCTGTGGTAATTGACTAAAGTGGCCTTTACTAGATTGATTTCTTCTCTATATTAGAAGTAACAAAGGCAAGACTTCAACCTCAAACCTCTGATCTTTTAATATTATTTTTCATGGATAATTACTAAATTTGGTTGTGGCCATGTGCTAGCAATCAAGATTTTTCCTGGGTGATTAGTATAATGGTGATGTAGAAAAAAGAAAAGAAAAAGCCTTATTAAATTTTGTTTATATGTATTTATAACCTGTTTATTATTGTAGCGTGATTGTGTGTTTTTAAAAATTTAAATTTTTTATTTTAAATTATTATTATTATTATTATTATTAAATTATTTTTATGTATTAGTATTAAAAATAAAATTAAAAAGTATATATTATATTTATTTATGTACTTTTAAATAAAAAACTTTTAAAAATAACAATTAGATACACTATGACACGCAAGGTTTTGTTTTTTTTGGATGAATTATTGAAAGTTTGCTTGCGATGGGGGGAATTAGCCAGAGACATTTTCATCATTGCAGTACTTTTAATTCTTTGACAAGCAGCTTTTGAATCAAATAATTAGAGTACCAATCACCAAGATTTAGAGGCATGCATGGGATTTGCTAATTAGATTTTATATATGGAGATTATTTTTTTATTTAGTTTGGTTTTTATTAAAAAAAAACATAAATAAATTAAGGTTTTTTTTAAAAAAATTAAAATCAAACTAAAATGGGTTCAAATTGATCATTTCAGTTTAATTCAATTCAATTTTTAAGAAAACAATCGATTCAAATATATTTAACTTGATTTTTTTAGTTTGACTTAGTTTGATCCTGTTTAGCTAGGTTTTTGGATTTGGCTTAGTTTTTCAATTTGGCTCGAATTTTTACTAGTTTAGTTATGATTTTTTGGATTTATCTGTTTGGTTCAGTTTTTTTACTTTCAAGTTTATAAAACCAAAACCAAACAAAACCAGTCAGTTTTTTAAAAATCTTAATTTGTTTAATTTTTTTTTATAATTCAATTTTTTAATTAATTTTTTTTAGTTTTCTTAATTTAATTAGTTTTCTAATTTTTTTGCTTACCTTTAATTTTATCAATTTTACTTAGACCAATGTACACATTTTACGGTGTTATTGTTATTGTTAGGCAATAGATTTTATGATCATTCTCCAAGGCCATTGAAGCTTATTTTGAAAAGTTATTTGCCTCATGAACCAATATTTGTTAAGTATATTGGTTCCATATTTTTTTTTTAAAAAAAAAAAGAGTCAACGATATTGTGGAATCCCACTACTACACACAACATCAAATAAATTCAGGACACCATGCGTAAAAAAGAAAAAAGGAAAAGGAAGAATAAATCGAGCTATTAATATATAGATAGAATCCTCATATGGGATCCACTATGGTTCATTTTTCTTATTTCTTCACGACTTGTTGAGTCATGGTTTCATGGTATAAGAAGATTTTCTTGCTTATGCTTGTAAGTTAAATGTAGAGTATTAGAAGACACGAAACTTAAAGAGTACGCGTAGAAACTTTGGTTCTAATACTAAGGACCTATCGTGATTATTCCTTCCCTTGCGTGATGGAAGAAAATAAGGGTAGATTTCAAAATTTCACCTTTTTTTTAATTTCTCCCGAGGACTTTAAGGATATCATTTAATTATATAAGTAGCCTCAATTTAAACCCAAATAAATATTTATATCAATCTTATCTCTTTATGTTTCATGAATTCCCAATTAAGTTTTTTCATCTGTATTTGGTCATGAATTTCATCTGAATTTTACTCTTTTTATAGGAAATAACATCTTTTATGTTAAGAAATTGTCCATCCAAAATTAAGTCCAGTTGAGTGTCTGGGGATAAGAGAAAATTTATTGAAAGGAAAAATAAATATTAGTCCAATAATTGCACGCGGGCGTGCGTGTATATATATATATATATAATTAATTTTTAATATTTTTTCAAATTTATCAATTTAAATATCATAAATCTCAAAATCTTTGAAGGTTGACATGCAGGAATGAAGCTCAATATATTTTTTTTATCAGAAACTAAAATTAATATAATAATATATTATTAAAAAACTTATTTATTTAAATTAAATAATAAAAAAATTAAAATGTTTTGCCTAAAATTAATATAATAATATATTATTAAAAAAATTATTTATTTAAATTAAATAATAAAAAAATTAAAATGTTTGGCAGAACTTGCTCCTACTTGCCTTCTGGTTTCGTCCTTGTTTATATAATCATAAATTTTAAGGTTTATGAGATTAGTTTAGGTGAGTTCAAATTACTCTAAATATTTATATTAATTAAAAAAATAATTTTTAATTTATTAATAATATAATTTACACATCTACTTATGTACAAGACGTTGCTCTCACAATTATGAAAGATATTCTTAGGTGCATAACTTAAGGAGGTCTTGGTCCTTACAAGACAATCCAATAAAAACATCAAGCAAGGCATCAAATGACACTTCCATAAACTATCGACAACAGACCCAACAACATCTATAATTAAGGCTCATTACTTGATAAATTACAAAACATTTTAAAGCTCCTAATCAAACGCATTCTGGTCCCAGCCACCAACAACCATGGCCAATTCAGTAACTCCGCCTCTCTAACCCTCCCTTTTTTAAAACAGTTCATCTACTTTCCAGCCTAAAAACCACCCCTTAAACCCTCTCCCTCTCTCTCTCTGCTCTTTACTCTCTAGACAAACATCCATGGCCATCTTTAACACCAGGACCAGAATAGTCTTTTTCTGCACACTAAGCTTGCTCGTCATTTTCTCTCCACGGCTCTCTTTCTCCTCTTCAATCCATGACCTTCTTATCTCAAAGGGGTTACCAGCTGGTCTCCTTCCTAAAGAAGTCAAGTCCTACACCCTGTCTGAAGATGGCTACTTAGAGGTGTTCCTTGATGGTCCATGCTTGACCAAGTATGAGAATAGGGTCTTCTTTGAAAGCGTGGTGAGGGCTAATCTCACTTATCGTAGTCTCTCAGGGGTTGTCGGTTTGTCTCAAGAAGAACTCTTTCTTTGGCTACCAGTTAAAGATATCATAGTTGATGATCCAGGATCAGGACTTATTTTGTTTGACATTGGGGTTGCTCATAAGCAACTTTCTTTATCACTCTTTGAAGATCCACCACATTGTAAGCCTCAAGGTATATCACATTTTTTTAATCTTTATTTTCTTTTTATTTCTTCCCCATCATGTGTTGATCCTTATTAATTAATTGATTACATCAAGAATATATATATATATATATATATATATAATTGTTCTTGGTACATGTTAATTAGTGAATAGCCAGCCTTGATTCCTCTTCTCCTGTTTCATGGCGGGTACATAGTTTGTAAGTTATGAAATGGCTAATTAAGTAGCCAGCAGTTTCTCTGTTGTGAGTTTAGTAAACGAAACTGCCTTGGGTTTTAATGCCTGCATGCCATGTCCGTTACTTCCAGTTACATTCATCGGCTCCTAGGAACTGATCACGCAGCACTGTGTTTAGTTTTTTTCCTTGTTTTGTTTGCGTGCTCTGTTACCTTCCACAGAGACATCTAAGATTTTTTCTTAAAAGAACGCACAACGTTGTGTTAGTCTGTAATGTTTCTTTAAGGGAAAAAGACGTGTGGGTTTTTCATGATAATAAGAGGGTTTAAGCATGTGAATGTGTGCAGGTGAGTTGAAGAATCAAGCGAGGAAGGAGAAAGGATTTGAGGCAGTGAGATAGAAGATGGATGCCACCCTGTGTCTTCAACTTTTTCGATTTCCATAAAAGAAATGTTTTGTTTAATGATCCATAATATATGTAGGTGTTCTATTAGATTAGAGGTTTTGTTAGTTAATGTATAAAAATGGCAATTCTGAGAATCTGGTGTGCTGATCAAATTAGAGTTTCTAATCTTCTAACTTTTATTCATTTACCTTTGTTCCTCCTGCCCTAACCATTCTTTATTCTTGAAGTTAAAAAGATCAGATAAGAATCAAAGCAAAGAATTCAATACAATACAATGATTCTAAATCCGTTATTTTCTGGATTTATTTAAAAAAATATATAAAAATCTTTATTACCCATAAAAAATAATAAAAATATCTAGACATCTTAAAATTTGTTATAAAGCACCATCTCTCCAGGCTCCAATTATAAAACTTAATGGCTATCTGGCCTCCATTTTCAGAAACGGATCCCATTTCAAAAGGATGCAAAAGCCTCCCGTCACGGGTGAAGATTGTGCTTCTTTGCAGACAACATACTTTTTCTTTCGATGAATTATTATTATATTTATAATCCCTTTTTATAGGTGTATTATTGCAATCTTCTATAGTGAAAATCACCTTCTTCTTTTTTGTAGGGAACTTTATTTTACGCGGGAATTGTGGGGTATCCTAAGTCGGGTCGTCATGTCTCTTTGTGTTGGATGGACCCACAAGCGACTTAACGCTGGGCTCGGGATTAATAATTACACTTTGTTTTTGTGTATGTGCCTTTGGCACTTTCATGAACCTACAGTTTTTGCAGATTGCCACTGCCATCTGCTTGCCCTTATTTGGTTATTGGCATATGTAACTCCATACCCGGTTTGTTTCTTGTACCGAGAAGTGTTTTTTAAAACCTTGAAATTTTTTATTTTTTATTTTAAATTAATTTTATTCATATTTTCATACTATTTGGATAAATTAATATTGAAAATAATTTTTTTAAATATTTTTAAATAAAAAATATTTTTAAAAATACTTATTCTCATAATTTCTAACACTCCCCAAGTTTAGTGTCCTTGTTGATATATATATATATAGTTGTGCATGTGCTTCGTGTATTAGTTATGCACTGGTTATTCTTAAAAAGGAGACCTCGAACTCGAACTTGAACTTGCCGAGGTTCCATCAAGATCTTTGTATAATGAAATATTTAATCTCTTGGCTAGATACTTTTCTTGCTTTAGATTTTCCTAGATAAATAATAATAATAATAATAAAAACAGGAAAAAAGGTTGTGAGGCCTTGAATTATGATTGTAATTTTGAATCCAATAATAAATCATACCATTATATTGATTTATATATTTTTAAAATTTTAAAATTTTCTTAATATTCATATCCCTTTATATACATTCATATACACTTGCACGGGAGCATGAGCGCATATTCTCTAGATTAAAAGTATTAAGACATTAACAACGGTATCCAATCAATCTAACGATTAGTTAAGAAATGTACCAATTATTATCTTTATTACTTAATTTTCATCATTCTGGAAAGATGGATTCATTTTGAATGGGGTAAACTTGTTGCAGAGCACACGGTATACACACACACAGCGCTCGCGCGCCGGCCAACCCTTTTCACATTCACATGTTCAAGAAGCCTTAGCCACTCAGCGCTTGAGATATTTCATGCAGGAGACCTGTTAAATCTTGGAATGTCTCATCTTGAACTCTACTTCCTTGTTTTTATCTAATTTCTTCCCAACTACTCCTCTTGAAATTGGGAATCTGGTTTTGGCTGGTTGCTTTGTCCTTTCATTTTATATTTGGCTTCTAAAGGCCATGCTTTCATGGCTTTCTTCAATAATCATGGCCAACTTGCAAGGCATGACCATGAGAAATTATATATAAAAAAAGGAGGGGATCATATATAGTATTTAAAGAGAGGGGTCATTGTCTTTAGACTGGCGTTGCATAATTAGAACAGTACAAGATCTAACCTGTATCGGTGTAATGTACTCTTCTACTATAATAATTATAGTATAATTTAAAAGGGTATTCTACCTGGAAAATCATGTAAAGTGGCCTGTGTCTCGTATCGTCACCAACAAAACTATTGGAATGGGATGCCGATGGCTCACCTGCTCGAGAGCTCTTTCTGAATCGTTGGAAAAGAAAAGAAGTTTTCCACCTTTGGGCTTGTAATCAGCTATAATACGTTCCTCCCTCGAGACTTATCAAACTGCTACAAAAAGATCAGCGGACTAATTAACGATCAGCCAATACTCACATGTTGTCAATAATTAAGAGATTGTGCAAAAGAGATCGAAGTCACACACTTTAAACCCATTAAATTCATTTGAAAATAAATAAATAAATAAAAGAGTGCAGAACCACGTAAATTAAATCCCAAATCTCAAATTCATAGACAATCAATTGGGGAAGAACATAACCTTAATCTCCATTTTCCTCTTTAAGAAAAGGGCAACAGTGATTCTCTCTTCTTCTTCTACTATATATATATATATATATTTGGTTTGTAATTGTAATGATGATGAGTTAATATACGTAATTGATTGAAATGAATAGCATCATTGGGAGAATTAAGTAATTGTAGAAAATTGCATCAATTTCTGGAAAGTTGAAGCAATTCTAGAAAAATAAGGACATTGAAGAAAATCTCTCTCACACAGACACACATACACACAAACACACACCTCTAAAAAGGGCCCATCCATTAGCATTAGAAAAACACATATTACACGTCGAATGGAAATGTCTTCTCTCTAGTGACGGAAAAAAAAGGCTGGCGGGGGCCTCTACCCTTGCAGGAAAAAAATAATTTCGGCGCCATCCAACAGTATCTATAGTTTTAGCTAAAACATAGGAAAATGAAATTTTAACCTCCTAGAATAATTTCTCTATTTTGACCTCTTTAATTTCATTTTATGGTTCTGCCCCTCTTGTCCTCAACTTACCATGATTATTTGAATACTTTAATTATGTTGATTAGTAAACTTGAGCAGTACAAGATTTTCTTTGTCGATGAAAAAACCACCACTGAATGTTATTATTTTCTAGAATGTTAGGTTATGTTAGTTTAATGTCATAAAAAAGAAAAAACTTAAAGTTAGATAGAAATGAAAACATTAGTTAATCATTCCACTTATAATTCAACATGTATTCTGAATGTATAAAATAATGTTAGGTTATGTTAGTTTAATGTCATAAAAAGAAAAAACTTAAAGTTAGATAGAAATGAAAACATTAGTTTATCATTCCACTTATAAATCAACATGTATTCTGAATGTATAAAGTGTGTGGAGCAAAAAGTGTTAGAAAGAGAGACATTATGCGAGTTATATAACTTATATGTTAGAAAGATTTTTGAATTTAGTGCTTGTTTGTATGAATATTGCTTTCATAAAAAACACCATTTATGATCTCAATCATCTACTTTACCTGCAAGTGAGGTTCTGACCTAGCGGTGGGAGGGACTTGTCCCCTTCCTCCGCACCTGGGTTCGAACCTCACCATGCACGCCGCACCTGCTCAATGGGCTTGCAGGATGTTCAGTGAGCCATGAGGATTAGTCGTGATGCGCGTAAGCTGGCCCGGACACCCCACGTAAAAAAAAAAAAAATCATCTACTTTACCTAATGATATCAAAGCCATAGAAGGTATTCTTGATTTTTTTATATAAAAATTAAATTTTTTAAGATTATATTTTAAACATGCTCTTAAAGAGTGTCTGGATAGAGTTTAGACAAGCTTTTATGAGTTGCTGAAAGTTTCATTAGAAAACAACATCGTCATTGAAGAAGAAAATAAAAAAAAAAATTTGAATTTTTAATAATTCCAAAACAACTCAACAATTTCATAAATTTCAGAACAACCCCTCAAGTTGCTAAAATTTAAAAATAGCCCTTTAAGTTTCATATATCTTAAAAAGACCCAAAAGTTTCTAGAATTTTAATAAGTCACTAAACATTTTAGAAATTGCATAATAAACCCTATATTTTCTAAAATTACAAAATCACCCTAAATGTTCTAAAAATTCAATAACTACCTCAAAAGTTCTAAAAATTAGATAACAATCCTTCCTACCTTCATTCGATTGCTACAGACTTATTAGCAAAGTCATTTTTGCAAAATCCCAATTTAAAAACTTGTTTTGATAAAGTTAAAAGCAATGATCAATAAAAGTACACAAGTACTCATTCCAAAGTTGACAAAAGAGAATTATGACAATTAATGCACTTAAATGAGAGTTCTTCTAGGTTTTTAGATGTTTTAGATAATATAAAAGATGGATTTGAAGACATTTCATTTAAGGAAACATCCTTATATGATGATAAAAGAACAATTATACGTGCTAATAGAAAAAAGAACAATAAAAGGAGATTGATGGTAAAGTCCATTATTTACTAGGGTTTTGATGAAGCTATATTTGAGATAATAGCTTCTACAGTGACATCAAAAAAAGTTTGGGAAAAGCTAAGGAAAACATATAAAGTGTTGACAAAGGTAAAGCGTGTTCATTTTTAAACATTATAGGAAAACTTGAAGCTTTACAAACAAAACCTTTAAAATCAATTTCCAAATTCCATACTCAAATTATCATGGTGTAAGATCAACTCAAAAGGAATGGAGAGAATTTTGAATACATAAGGATTTTTGAAAATATTTTGAGACCTTTTGATCTAGAATCTTGTTATAGTTGTTTCCTTAGAAGTAATAAAAGATTTAAAAACAATATCTATTGAAAAACTTATAGGTTCACCATAAATGAATAAGCAAAAGATTAATAGAAGAAGCAATGGAAAAAATATTAGAGAAAGCCCTACAATTAAAACTATCAGTGACTAAAAGGAGATACAAGCTAAGAGAGGCATCATACTAAGGATAAGGTTAAAGACCTAGCAGAAAAGGATTTAGATATTCTAAATCTATAAGAGGAGGTTAAGGAATAAAAGGACTCATGAGAGAAGTACAAGAACAACAAAATATAGTACGAGAAAAATAAATTAGAAGAAAAGGTGGTTACAATAACCATTAGAACTTTGACAAAACAAATTCTCAATGTTATAATTGTGAGAAATATGGTCATCATAGCAATGAGTATTAAGAAAGACTACTAATAAAAAATGTTAATGAATGGGCTAATTTGTAAAAGTTGAATAAGTTAATAGAGAATCATTGAACTTGATGGCACACAACTCAATTAAACAAGACCCAAATATTTGATATCTTAATTCTAATACTAGTAATCATATGACCAACTGAGAGAATATATTTATTGAATGTAATGAGAAAGTTCAGGGAGAGATATCATTCAATGATCTTCTAATATCTATTGTGTTTATGGTATGAAGACTAATATTTTGAGTCTTGGATAACTTGTGGAGAAAAGCTACCAATTTACTTTTAGGAACAAGTAGATATTAATCTCAAATGCTCAAGGGAAGCTAATATTTGAGTTTCTATGAAAATGAATTGAATGTTATCTCTTTCCATCCATTATGAAATGTCAAAATATTTGAATGTATTCAGTAACAACAAAGATTGGTAGTGGTATTTGAGGGTTTTGAAAGCTTGAAGGAATTAGAAAGGAAAAAATGGTATATGAAATACCTTACATCCAATATCCAAATGAGATATGTGAAAGTTGTGTTATGAGTAAGCAATATAAAAATAGCTTTGGAATGCAAGTCGATTAGAGATCTAAGACTCTGCTCCAGCTACTATACACATATATGTGTGGCTTTTTGGACCTGGTTTCAAATGGATAGAATCAATATTTACCTATCTTCATTGATAATTTTAATAAAAAAACTTGAGTTTATTTTATTTAAAAAACATCAAAGGTGTTTAACAAGTTTAAATAATTTAAAGCTCTTATAAAGATGTTAGAGTGGCTATCATATCAACTCATTTTAATTAGATCAAAAGGAAAAATATAGTGTAAAAGCTTTTCAAGAAGTTCTTAGGAAATAAAGAATTAAAAATTAGTTTACATCAACCTATACCTCTCAGTTGAATAATGTAGTTGAGAGAAAGAACCACACAATGATTAACATAGTAAAAAATATGTTAAAGGATAAAAATATGTCTAAAATGTTTTTGGTAAAAACAATAATGTGTGTGCTCTATATTCTCAACTAATGTCCTACCAAGAACCTTGATATTAAGACACCACATAAAGCTTGGAATACTCATAAAACTAGTGTGAGTCATCATAGAATGTTTGACTTAATAGTTCACACTAAAATCCTAGATTTAAGAAGAACAATTCTTTAAGATAAAAAAGAGAAGTGTATCCTTGTTAGATACGATGATAGAACTATAAGATATTAGTTATACAATCCCATCACTCAGAAAGTTATTTTCAATTAGAATGTTATTTATAAAGAAAATGAATCTTAAAATTAAAATAAAAAATGCAGAATTAATTCTCGAAGAAAAGTAAGAAGAACCTGCATATATATATATATATATATCAAAAAATATAGAGCCACAAATACGTAGAGACTAGTATACACCTCCATATAGTGATCCCTCACCATAAAGGAATGAAGATACATCACCAATTCAGCATGGTTTTTTTAAACATGAGGCTTTGAGGAGCTCGTACCTTAATTAGATTTTTTTGAATTAGAATATATAATTGATAAACGAGTATGTTAATGTATAATGTATGCTATTAACCAATAAATTTATTAGCTTTGAGAAAGCTAACAATTACGATAAATGAAGAATAGTTATGGTTGAGGAGATTCAATCCATTAAAAGAAAGAACACTTGGGAGTTAATTATTCTCCTATAAATATAGATGACTATTAGAGCCAAGGGAATTTAGAAGACAAAAAAGAATACTCATTGAAAAGTTTGGAAGTACAAGATCAGACAGACTTATAGCAAAAGAATGCAAGCAAAAAGAATG
Organism: Populus euphratica; assembly: GCF_000495115.2. NCBI lineage: Eukaryota > Viridiplantae > Streptophyta > Magnoliopsida > Malpighiales > Salicaceae > Populus > Populus euphratica. Next base: position 10,799 of record NW_011502345.1, read on the forward strand.
AATTAATTATGGGAAAGTCATTCCCTTATTACTAAATTTAAGACAATCATATTATTGATTTCACTAACTACACAAAATAAATAGAAGATTTACCAATTAGATATGAAATCAATATTTTTAAATAGATTTCTTGAAGAACAAAATCTATATTGATCAACAACTTAAATATATAAAGAAAGGAAAACAAGATGAGGTGTGCAATATGACAAAAGCTCTATATAGTTTGACGTAAGCACATCATGCTTGGAATATAAGGATTGATGATTACCTTTAAAAGAATGGTTTTGAAGAATATATCTATAAGTAAGCATTATATATGAAAAAGAAGACATATAAAAGTGTAATAATTGTTTGCTTATATGTTAATAATTTGATATTCATAGGTAATAATCTAGATATATTTGACACTTTTAGAAGGAGCATGGTCAAAGAATTCGATATGATAGAAGTTCTGCAAAACAAGAAAGGAATCCTTATCTCTTAAAGCAACTATGTGAAAATGATTTTGAAGAAGTTTAGTATGAAAAATTGTAACCATGTGACAACTCTAATTAAGACAGGATTGGAGTTAAGGAAAACTAAGTAAGGAGATGTATATCTTATCTATTTCAAAAGTTTGGAGTTATATCAAATTAAATATACTTTATAAAGTTAAGCTAGTTAACAAATACATGGAGATCCTTATTAGTCTCATCTAAATACAGTTAAAGAAATTCTTTATTATATAAAAAGATTTTTTAATGATGGTTTATTTTACTCATATTGTGAAGATTTCAAACTTGTTAGCTATTTTGATAATGATTAAGGATGTGAATAGGATGAAAAAAAAAGGCATGACTAGGTTCACATTCTTGATAGAAGACACAACATTTACCTAGTCATAAAAAAAAAGAAGCAATTGTGACACTATCAACTTGTCAAGTCAAGCACGATGTTATTAGTTTAATTGTCTATCATCGTATCTAGCTATGAAATGTTTTGAAGTATTTGGGATTTTTACAAGACAGTCCCACAAAACTTTATATTAACAATCTATTAGCAATTTTCCTGGCAAAATTCAATCTTTCATAATAAAAGCAAACATATTGGTACCTAGTATCATTTTATAAGAGAACATGTCAAGAAAAGAGAACTGAAATTGATTTTTTGAAGCGCTTATGATCAGATTGCATATAAGCCCCTCAAGTATGATATTATGATATATGAATTGTTATTAAATGGGTTGCATCTCATGTTGATGGCGTTTTTGGAGTGGGTAAATAGTCTTGCTTATTTTGTAGGGTGTTTTTGGATGGAGAGAGTGCTGGTGCTAATTTAGCACGCGTGCACACCACAAGGTCATGAAACATGGGCCAGATAAACTACCTGGAATGAATGTACATACTTGTTTTGGTGGTGAGGAACCTGTTGCCATGAGGTAAACGAATTAGAGGAAGCGCGGAAAAGGTTTGCTGTTTTTTTGGACTTTGTATGTCCTCTAACAAGAGGATGTGATGACCCTTTAATTAATCCAATTTTTCTAAATTATTATTGTTGCTGAGGAAGATTTCCTGAGGGATAGAGGCTGGTTGTACTATGAAACTTTGAAGGAAAGTACATGGGGTGTAGTGATTGAAATCATGGAGGCAAAAGGAAAGGGGCGCACCTTTCATTCTCTCAAACCTTCTACAATGGAAAAATTAGAAAACGAAACTAACTAGCCCTTAAGTGGTTTATAATTGCAATTTCAAAAATCATGCTGAGGATATGAATGAAATGCAAATTCAACATGACTATAATTTGTTCTTTTTCCTTGCTGGGTTCACTAAATAGGAAAACAAAGAAGCCCAGTGAAGTTCTATGATAAAGGGGATGTAAAATTGTGGGCTTGAATTGGGTTACACAAATTGGCAAAGACTTTGCTCATGCCATGCCATGGAAGTTGCATCAGGAGAGTTGGTACAGAGCTGCATAGGAAACTGAGGAATTGGCATTAAATTGTAAGGCTAATACTTAATTAACTTAAGTATATCCATTAATTTAGTGGAAGACAAAATTAGTGGAAGACAAAATTAATGGTAGACAAAAATTAGTGGAGTATTAGTGGAAGATAAAAATTAGTGGAGATAAATTGTTGGTATAATTTATACCATAATTTATGGCCTTTGTCCCCTTACTCTTCCTATAAATAGGCAATGCCTCCAAGCTTATTATTCACATCAAAGAAGAGAAGTGAAGAGTAGAGAGAAGAGAGAGTAATTCCATAAAATTGTAAGGTATTTGTGAGAGAGTAAGTGAGGTGTTTTCTCCTAGTAATAGAGAGATTTTAGTTGTTCTTCTATTACTTGAGAGAGGTTGTAATTCTCATATTACTTAGTAAAATTCTTCTATACTTGCTTGTGGATATAACCCAAATTGGGTGAACCACATAAATTCTTGTGTGTCTCATTTCTCATTTTATCATATTCCTTGCCTTTTATCTTATCGGGTTTGCATGCTAGCATCCTAACAGTGGTATCAGAGCCTTTTGGTTGGTGTTGTTAATACACAAAAGTTATTCGTGTATATGGTTACTATTCACGTCTACGACACTATTCACTATACAGCACTATTCATCTATACGATACTATTTACATTGTTACTATTGGTATATATAGAAAAGAAGTGCAGTGATTAAATACAATCAAGAAGTTCTATCTAAGGAGATTGGGTTTTAAGCGGGACCGTTTGTGACCCCTCCAATCTTTCCTGGAAACTTACTTAGTGAAGTATTATTCACACGATACTATTTATATATACATTGCAGATCAGTGAAATAATGATAGTTGAATAAATCTCGGTGAATATAATGGCAGTAAAGTACGATATTAAGAGGTTTAAATGGAGCAATTTCTCACTATGGAAAATGAGAATCAAGACAATTTTAAGGAAAGATAATTGTTTGGCAGCAATTGGAGATCGACCCGAGGTGATCACTGATAATACAAAATGGAATGAGATGGATGACAATTCTATTGCTAACATACATTTAGCATTAACCGATGAAGTATTATCAAGTGTGGCAGAGAAGAAAACAGCTAAGGAGATATGAGAGATTCTAACAAAGCTATACGAGTTCAAGTCTTTGCACAATAAAATTTTCTTAAAGCGGAGACTTTATACCCTCGAATGGCAGAAACCACGTCGGTGACTGACCACATCAACACAATAAGAACTTTATTTTCACAACTCACTACGTTGGGTCAACAAATAGAGGAAAATGAACGTGCAGAACTTTTACTTCAAAGTCTTCCTGATTCGTATGATCAGCTTATTATCAACTTGATAAATAATATCCTCTCAGACTATTTAGTCTTCGATGATGTTGCAGACGCTATCTTAGAAGAAGAAAATAGGCGCAAAAACAAAGGAGACAGAAACAGTTCAAACCAAACAGAGGCGTTGTTGGTGTCAAGAGGAAGATCAACGGAACGTGTGATTAGTACTTAAAAGTGCATTTTTATCATGGTTTTATATCATCATTTTGCACTTGAAGTATCAATAACTCCTTAACCAAAGCATATTTTATAATAATATATCTAATAATATAAGATACCTATAATTTGTGGTAAATGTCTATTTTTAATGCAGGCCTATCACATAAATGAAAGGATTGATTGATGACTTGAAGAACTTAAATTGCAAGGATAAAGAGATGGCCAAACTTAGAAAAGAGATGTCGGTGCAATCCAAACCGGAATACTGTTCGGTAATTGGGTCATATCTAGAGCTATATATCTCAGATTTAGGTCCAATTTATATAGATGGAAAGGTAAGACATAGGCCTACAACTTTCATATGGAGCCCAAGATCTAAAAAGGCCATTATCAAGTCCAAATTGTAGCAACAACAAAGAAGCCCGAATCTGTCTTCCAGCTCGAGCACTGTTCGGTATTTTGGCCATATATGGAGTTCTAGAAGTTCAAATGAGCTAAATTTTTTACACAAGAAAGCTGAGACAATTGCCTACAACTTTCATGTTTGCAATTGGCTCCAATGTTGACGTTATCAATGACGTTTAAGGCAGACAAGAGAAGATAAGGATTGTCACCAAGTCAAAAGTTGGCCACCCACTTATCAATTAGTCATCAAATCAATAGTTCCCAATTTTGGCCTATAAAAGGAGGCATTTGCCATGCATTTAGGCATCTTGGTTTCCAGATCAAGATCATGCTCTTCCTTTCTCTCTTTGTATTTTTTGTAATGTTTATGCTTTGCTTTCATTAATATCAAGTTTATGCCTTTCATTTCCTTTCCTTTACTTAGTTAACTTTTATGTTCTTATTTTGTTTATCTATTTTGCTCTCTTTCATTATGTCTAGCTAAGTTAATTATGTCAAGGTGAAAAGGTTACACTAATGGTGTGAGAATAAGTATAATGTAAACTTAATCTGGACTTTAATGTTTGATACTAACATGTTTTATATTTGTTATCTTGTTCACTCTTTAATACTCTGCTTGTTAAATGACTAAACTTGATTTGTTGTTAACATAAGTTATAATCATGAATGCTTGATGAGATTTACAAGTATTAGCATTAATTGAATAAGATGACTAATGTAATCATGTTAACAATATATAATCTGATTGGAACCTCCTTTGTGTGCGGTTTCCAATTCAATAATAAGAGTTTATACTATACTTGTTTGGTATACCATTAGTGGAACCTCTAACCTTGACATTTGTTATTATTATTGTTTAATCCTTACATTAATTTTTCATCTCCAAGTTCTCATCATCTTCTTCTTCTTCTCTTTCTTTACTACTACTACTATTATTATTATTATTATTATTATTATTATTATTATTATTATTATTATTATTATTATTATAGTTGTTGTTGTTATTGTTATTGTTGTTGTTATTATTGCTATTATTGTTGCTTATAATTGTTGTCTATAATTTGTACAATTAACCTCCCTGTGGTTCGACCCTGGTCTTGCCGGGTTATTTATTACTTTGACACTCCTGCACTTGGGAGAAGACATCAACCTTTTAGTCATGTCAACGTGGCTCCAGTGGGAGTCAAAGGCAGTGGAGGTCTAAATCAAGAAGTAAGAAGACTATGAAATGCTACAACTATGGCAAAAAAGGGCACTTAAAAAAGGATTGTTAGTTTAAAAAGGGTATAGAGAATACTGTAGAATCATCAAAACCTCAAGGATGTGTTGCAAGCACCTCCGAAGATGGAGAGGTTTTATATAGTGAAGCAGCAACAATCTCTATAGATAGAGAAGAGCTCACTGAGGTCTGGCTAATGGATTCAGGAGCAACATGGCATATGACTCCTAATCGAGATTGGTTTCATACATATAAACCCATCTCTGGAGGTAAAGTGTTCATGGGTGATAATCATGCTTTAGAGATTGTTGGCATTGTCACCATTAAATTGAAAATGTATGATGACTTAATTCTTACTATTTCAGAAGTGCGACATGTGAAAGAATTAAAGAAGAATCTTTTGTCCATAGGACAATTTGATAGTCTTAGCTGTAAGATTTGAACAGATAATGGAATTATGAAAATCATCAAAGGAGCGCTTGTGGTTTTAAAGGCAAGAAAGACAATTGCAAATATATTTGCTTTAATAGGAGAAACACATCATGAGACAGAAACGTCAATCGCATCAGCCAATCCTGCAGAAGAGAAGACAATGATGTGGCATAAAAAACTAGGTCACATGTTAGAGAAAGGTTTAAAGGTTCTCTCTGATCAGAAGTTACTCCCTAGGCTTACAAAGGTTACTTTACCTTTTTGTGAACACTGTGTTACAAGTAAACAACATAGGTTAAAGTTTGGCACATCAACAACTAAGAGCAAATGCATCTTAGACTTGATTCACTCTGATGTTTGGCAAGCACCGGGTGTATCCTTGGGAGGAGCAAGATACTTTGTATCATTCATAGATGACTTCTATAGGAGATGTTGGGTGTATCCAATTAGAAGGAAGGCAGATGTGCTTGCAATCTTTAAAACTTTCAAAACACGGGTGGAACTTGAATCTAAAAAGAAGATCAAGTTTAAGGACTAACAATGGAGGAGAATATACTAGTGATGAATTTGATAACTTCTATCAACATGAAGGTATCAAAAGGCAGTTCACAACGGCATACACTCCATAATAAAATGGAGTGGCAGAGCGGATGAACAGGACTCTGTTAGAAAGAACAAGAGCAATGTTGAAGGCTGCATGTCTAGGAAAGTCATTATGGGCAGAAGCAGTCAATACCGCTTGTTATGTGATAAATCGATCTCCATCAACTGTAATTGAGCTAAAGACACCGATGGAGATGTGGACTGGAAAACCAACTGATTATTCTCGATTGCATATATTTGGAAGTCCTGTGTATGTGATGTACAATACACAAGAAGTTAGCAAACTGGATTTAAAATCCAGAAAATATGTATTCTTAGGATATGCTGATGGAGTGAAGGGGTATCGCTTGTGAGATCCCACTGCCCACAAGGTAGTCATCAGCAGAAGGTAAAATGCAAATGGAGGAAGATAATAGCATTTTAAAGGAGACTACAACAGTCCAGATGAAAAATACTCAGAATAATACTTCTTCTGAAGCTGCATCAGATCATGAAAAGCAAGAACAAATAGAGTCTGAAACTCCTGAAGTTCGACAGTTGACTCGTGAAAGAAGACCACCGGTCTAGCACTTAGAATATGTTACTGAGAGTAACATTGCATACTGTCTTCTAACAGAGGATGGAGAGCCATCAACTTTCCACGAGGCTATCAAAAGCACAGATGTATCTATGTGGATGACAGTAATGTAAGAGGAGATTGAAGCTCTACACAAGAATAATACTTGGGATCTTGTTCCACTACCACAAGGAAGAAAGGCCATTGGAAATAAATGGGTTTACAAGATAAAACGTGATGGCAACGATCAAGTGGAGCGGTATCGTGCAAAATTGGTGTTGAAAGGATATGCTCAGAAAGAAGGAATAGACTTCAATGAGATATTTTCTCCAATGGTACGACTTACTACAATCAGAGTAGTCTTGGCAATGTGTGCTATATTTGATCTTCACTTAGAGCAGTTAAATGTGAAAACTGCATTTCTTCACGGAGAACTTGAATAAGAAATTTATATGCTCCAACCAGAGGGTTTTGCTGAAACAAGCAAGGAGAACTTGGTTTGCAAGTTGAACAAATCTCTATACGGTCTCAAATAGGCACCGAAGTATTGGTATAAGAGATTTGATTCCTTCATAATTAGCCTTGGCTATAATAGACTCAGTTCAGACCATTGTACGTATTACAAGAGGTTTGAGGAAGATGATGTTTTCATCATTCTGGTGTTGTACGTGGATGACATGTTGGTGATAGGCCCCAACAAAGGTCGAGTCCAAGAATTAAAGGCACAATTAACTAGGGAGTTTGATATGAAGGACTTGGGACCAACAAACAAGATTTTAGGGATGCAAATTTACCGAGACAGAAGTAAGAGGAAGATTTGGCTTTCTTAGAAGAATTATTTGAAGAAGATCTTGCGACGCTTTAACATGCAAGATTGTAAGCCAATTTCCACCCCACTTCCTATTAACTTTAAATTATCCTCTAATATGTCTCCTAGCAATGAAGCAGAGAGGATGGAGATGTCTCGAGTACCGTATGCATCAGCAGTGGGAAGTTTAATGTTTGCCATGATATGTACAAGACCAGACATTGCACAAGTAGTGGGAGCTGCGAGTCGATACATAGCAAATCCTGGTAAAGAGCATTGGAATACTATTAAGAGGATCTTAAGATACATTAAGGGTTCCTCAGATGTCGTATTATGTTATGGAGGATCAAAATTTACTGTCAGAGGTTTTGTTGACTCAGATTTTACTAGTGACCTTGAAAAAAGAAAATCCACTACAGGCTATGTGTTCATAATTGCAGGAGGAGCTGTGAGCTAGGTCTCTAAACTACAGACTGTTGTAGCGTTATCCACAACAGAAGCTGAGTATATAACAACTACACAAGCTTGTAAAGAAGCATTATGGATGAAGAAACTTATGGAGGAGCTCGGACACAAACAAAAGAATCTTCTTTTGTATTGTGATAGTCAAAGTGCCTTGCATATTGCAAGGAATCGAGCGTTTTATTCAAGAGCAAAACATATAGATGTTCAATATCACTTTGTTCGCAAAGTGGTAGAATATGGAAGTGTGGATTTTCAGAAGGTTCATACAAAAGAAAACTCAGCAAATGCTTTGACGAAACCGGTCAATATTGATAAGTATATATGGTGCAGATCCTCTTATGGTCTAGTAGAAACGTAAGTAGCATGAAGATGGCAAGTATAGAAAGAATAGAAGAATCACAGATGATCATGTGTGAAGACTTGATTAAATCATCAAAGTCTTCAAGTGGGAGAATGTGAGGCTAATACTTAATTAACTTAAGTATATCCATTAATTTAGTGAAAGACAAAATTAGTGGAAGACAAAATTAATGGTAGACAAAAATTAGTGGAGTATTAGTGGAAGACAAAAATTAGTGAAGATAAATTGTTGGTATAATTTATACCATAATTTATGGTCTTTGTCCCCTCACTCTTCCTATAAATAGGCAATGCCTCCAAGCTTATTATTCACACCAAAGAAGAGAAGTGAAGAGTAGAGAGAAAAGAGAGTAATCCCACAAAATTGTGAGGTATTTGTGAGAGAGTAAGTGAAGTGTTTTCTCCTAGTAATAGAGAGATTTTAGTTGTTTTCCTATTACTTGAGAGAGGTTGTAATTCTCATATTACTTAGTAAAATTTTTCTATACTTGCTTGTGGACGTAGCCCAAATTGGGTGAACCATGTAAATTCTTGTGTCTCTCATTTCTTATTTTATCATATTCCTTATCTTTTGTCTTATCGGGTTTGTATGTTAGCGTCCTAACATAAATGACTCGATGATTTACATGTACAGTACTTAAGAACCAATTAGTAACCTTATGCAAATGCATGAATGCAAGTCTGAACTCACAGATCATTAAGACGTGGCTCAAGCCATGCCATGTAAATTGCATTAGGAAAGTTGGTGCCGTGCTCAGCACAGAACTGAGGAATTGGCATTAAACGGTTCGATGATTTACATGGACTGTACTTAAGAACCAAGTAACCTAATGCAAATGCATGAATGCAAGTGTGAACTCACAGATCACACATCTCCCTTTCTCTACACATATATACTCAGTAAGGAAGCTCTTCAATTTATGGTTTTTCTAGTGAGTTTTAACCTGTTTTCCATTAAAAAATTAAAAAAATTTGTTTTTTATTAAAAAAATTTATTAGATCATTTTAATATATTAATATGAAAAATAATTTAAAAAAATATTATTTTAATATTTTCCGGTAGGCAAATTCCAGCGGAAGTCTCCAACAATATCAAGCATATCCACCCTCTGTCGATTACCAACTGTCGTGTCTATCCTGCAAACCTTAACAGGTCACCCCGAAGGTACAATCAGCTTTTACACTGACTTCAACAAATTATGGACTATTATATTTATAGTGACACTGTAACTACCTTTGCACTGTAATTTATTGTTAAATTATAATAAATTAAATAAATAAAACTTAAATATTTGAATGAAAATAAATGATGTATTGATTAATAAAGTGTTACTAACCTTAAAACCTGCGCTGCGACGCATTTAAGATTTGAGTAATTTGCTGAAGAGAGGGTACTTTAGATTTAAATAAAAAACTTAATGCAAAATAAAAAATACATAAAAAGAGAGGGTATTAATAAATCTTTTTGCAAAAAATAATAACAAAAAACAATTAGACACTAATGGGTTAGACCCAATTGTATACTCCTATTTTTTTTCTTTTTTTTAAAAAAATATAGCATCAATCGTCACTTGATCTATTTTTTTATCACCTTTTGTGAACATAAAATTGTGATATAAGTTTTTATACTTCAAAAAACTATTTTTCAGCTTTTTATTATTTCTTTATTAAAAAACATCTTTAAAAATTAATATAAATCTCAAATAACCAATTATCAAACTCAAAACACCATAAATCACACTTAGAAAAGAAAATCAATCAAATATAAAAACCAAAGAGACTTTGGTTTACTTTATTTGATATGTTTGTAGAAAAATATCATTTTTATTAAACTCCTTTCAAAAACAAATCTATTAATACAAAAATTATTCTTTTTTGTAATAGAAATGTGATTGATTAATCATTTTTTTTTCATTATTTTTTAATGAGTTTCTCTCTTATCTTTTAAATCAAGAAACTAAAAAATAAACAAAATAAAATATTTGAACCATAATGAGAATTTCAAAAACTTGAGATTGATCATGTTTTTTCTTTGTGTTTTATATTTTTGTCATTTTTCTTACAATCTTGCCTTTGTTTCACAATTTCAAATGAAATTAGTGCATTAAAGGATTGAATAAAAGAGAAAAAAAATTTAAAGATAAAAATTAAAAAAAAAATAGTTAGGGTGAAATATAAACAATAATCATTGATATTAATTATTTTATTGTATTTAGTAATTGTCTATAATATATTTTTAAATATCAATAATAAATTTTATTTTTTGTATAGAAAAATAAAAATTGATATGAAGTATTAAATAACTTTTAACATATGTGAGTGCAATCAAATATTTTAATAATATTTCTTGAATACGTTATACCATAAATAAAGAAGTGAAGATAATATTACTAGCTAGTGTTAAAAAGAGATTAAAAAAAAAACTCATGGAGTCCTACGGTATTTCTTGCACTCTGTTGCAAGTTGGACTATAAATATTTTTAGATGTAAAAGAAAAACAATTTAAGTTGTTATGAAGTTTTTTGTATTTCAATTAAATCTCATTTATTAAATTTAAAAATTATTTAAACTTAATTAGATTAACTTATCAGGTTCAAAAATAATTTAAATAACTAATAAAAATACATTTTAATTTTTTTAAAAAAATTTCTTAAGATTATATTAAAAAAACATTAAAATAACAACAAATTATATTAACTTAAATAAC
>NW_011502346.1:0-21431 GCF_000495115.2 Populus euphratica
TATAGAGATTGCTTGATTCAATGTCTTACTTAATATGAAAGTACTTGTTCATTCTTAAGCAATAATTAATCTTCATCTTTCTAATCTTCATTGTAATATCTTCTGATCTAATATCACCATCGTTGATATTAGGTTGAGTTATCTTATATATGTTGAAGAAATCACCAATACATCACCATTAAAATTGATTTGGACCAAGACTTACTTTTCTTGTCATTTAAAATCTATTTACATTTTTTTTTATCTTTGAAAACAAATCCATCAATTATTTTCAACCAAGTTATTGTTAATTTAATTTCTCTTGAGTTTTTTTTTGTTACTTAGCTTAATTTCCAGATCTAGCTCTCTGTGGATATGACCTCGATCTTACCGAGTTAATTGCTACATCGCACACTCGTGCACTTGCGAGTTAAAACAAGCCGATCATAAAAAGCGGTCAAGCAATTTTGGCGCCGTTGCCGGGGAGCTAGCAAGCAAAGGTAACAAATTTAGATTTGATTATTGGAAAACTAAAAAAAAATCATATAAAAAAAATTAAATTGGCTGGTTTTACCGCCTCAAAAAAATTTTGACCTTAACATTTCAGATATTGGACTATGGACTGGACTATTAATTGTTAGATTTTGGTTGGTTCAACCATTTTTCTTTTATTGTCTATTCTAATTAGTTTCTAATATTTTTCTTGTTTATTTCATTTTATTTTGTTGTTTTGTTTTTATTTATTATCTAAAGTGTTTGGCCGGTATTATCGCCTTTGTTTTTTTTATTCATGCTTGTTATAATTATGTTTTAATGTTTATTATTGTTAAATAATAATTTATTGTCTAAAGTGCTTGGTCGGTATTACCGCCTCTTGTTTATTTCCTTTTTATTTTGTTGTTTTGTTATGATTATTTTTCTTATATTTATTGTTTGAAGTGCTTGGCCGGTATTACCGCCTTTTGTTTATTCATGCTTGTTATAATTATTTTTTAATGTTTATTGTTGTTATTTTTCTTATATTTATTGTCTAAAGTGCTTGGCCGGTATCACCGCCTTTTTATTCAAGCTTCTTATAATTATCTTTTAATGTTTATTGTTGTTAATAGTGCTTATTAGTTGGAGAGTGAATTTCTTAATTTGTTGTATTTTTATTTTTGAGCTATTACTTTTATTTGCATTTTTTTTTCTTTCCTTTCCTTTCATTTTCATATAATTGTTATATTATTATTATTTTTATTATTATTATTTTATCATGGCTAATGTTGAAGATGTAGAGGGTGAAGGGAGTGTTCAAGGTAATGGACCTCCACAATTCAATGATCAACCTAATTTTCGAACTCTTAGAGAGTATCTTCACCCGGCTAGACAAAGTGCACCTTCGTGTATTATCTTACCTCTTAACCAACAAGCTTTCAATTTGAAATCGGGCATGATTCAACTTCTTCCCACATTTCATGGTATGGATTCTGAAAATCCATACATACACATTAAAGACTTTGAAGAGGTATGTAATACTTTTATTGATAGAACATACACCGAGGAAACCATTCGGTTTAAATTGTTCCCATTCTCTCTAAAGGATAAAGCCAAGCTTTGGCTAAACTCCTTGCGTCCTAGGTCTATAGGTACATGGAGAGAAATGCAAGCTGAATTTTTGAAAAAATACTTCCCCACTCATAGGACAGCAGCTTTACAACGTCAAATGATGAATTTTTCTTGTAGTCCAAATGAGTCATTTCACCAAGCTTGGGAAAGGTTCAAAGACTTGTTAAATGCATGCCCTCATCATGGTTTTGAGATGTGGAGGTTAGTGAGTTTCTTTTATGACTCTCTTACCGCAGATTTTAAAAAGCTAGTGTCAACCATGTGTAATGGTGAGTTTTATGACAAAGAACCAAGTGAGGCCTTTGATTTTTTTGATCAATTGGCTGAAAACACAAAGCAATGGGAGACTTCTCTCCCAATTCATGTTGAGTCTAGAAACACCATTTCTCATTCAAGTGGGAAGTTTCAATTGAAAGAGACTGATGATCTCAATGCTAGATTAGCCTCATTGGCTAGGAAAGTAGAGTCTCTTGAGATTAAAAAAGTGCATGTCATAAATGAACAACAAGAGGAAAGTTATGTTGTTTGTGAGAGCAAAGGGCATAGGACAACTGAGTGTCCTACCATTCCAACCTTCAAGGAAGTGCTATATGGCCAAACTTCTGATTCAAGTAATGTTAGAAAGCCATTTCCAAACCAAGTAGGCAATCCCTACTCTGAGACCTATAATCCTGGATGGAGGAACCACCCAAATTTTGGATGGAGAAATGAGGGCTCTTCAGTACCTCAAACATTTCAACCTCCACCCCATAACACATACCAACCACCTCATAAGAGATCCTTAGAGGATACTCTTCAACAATTCATGCAAACACAAGGAGGAACCAACAACCAAGTTTACAAATTCCAAGACCAGACCAATAGGACCTTAGATGACATTCGAAGTCAACTAACTAAGTTGACTCAATCACTAAGCATTCAAGAGAAGGGAAAAATCTCAACTCAACCAATGCCCAATCCTAGAGGTCAGGTACACATGAGTGAATCCTCACCTAGTGAACCTTCAAACCATGAACAAGTCCAAGCCATCACTACCCTTAGAAGTGGAAAGATTGTTGACAAAGGTGTAGGTTTTAGGATTCCTAAAGGTATTGTAGAGGAGAAATCTAGGGAAAGTGAAGAGGGAATCAAAACACAAGTGACAAATGAGAGTTTAAGTGACAAAGCAGGTGAGATAAATGAGAAAGAGATGAGTGAGAAAGGAGATGATTCAAGAAAAATTGGAGTCAAAATGAGTGATTTAGAATTTGTTCCTAGAGCACCATTTCCACAAAGGGTAGGGAAACCTAAACAAGATCTTATGAACTCAGAAATCTATGAATTGTTCAAACAAGTGAAAGTCAATATTCCACTCCTTGATGCAATTAAACAAGTTCCATCTTATGCAAAGTTTCTTAAGGATTTATGCACAGTCAAAAGGAGATTGAATGTGAAAGAAAGAGCTTTTCTGACTGAACATGCTAGTGCCATCATCCAGTTTAAGACCCCTCCCAAATACAAAGATCCTGGTTGTCCTACCATTTCATGCATTATTGGAAGTCATAAGATAGATCAAGCTTTGTTGGATTTAGGAGCAAGTGTGAATTTAATACCCTACACTGTTTACGAACAATTAGGTTTAGGAGAAATCAAGCCTACTCGAATCACCCTTCAATTAGCTGATAGGTCAATCAAGATTCCTAGGGGTATTGTTGAGGATGTGTTGGTCCAAGTAGATAAATTCTACTTTCCTGTTGATTTTGTAGTGTTAGACACCGCACCAATTCAAGGTTCTAATGCCCCCATCCCAGTCATCTTAGGGAGACCTTTCCTAGCTACATCCAATGCCTTAATTAACTATAGGAATGGGGTGATGAAATTGTCTTTTGGGAATATGACTGTGGAGATGAACATATTCAATGTCTCCAAACAAATCGGGGAACATGAGGACATTAGAGAGGTAGATTTCATCCAAATAGTTTGTCAAGAACACTTTGAGAGAGTGTGGATCAAGGATCCATTGGAGAGAACTTTAATTCATGATGAAAGATTTTGTTCTTTGGAATATGTTGATGAGGAAGTAAGAGAACTCGAGACTTATCTAGATCCAATGCCTATTATGTCAATAGGTCAATGGACCCCATCGTTTGAGCCTTTGATTTCACCCTATGTGAAAGTTGAGGCATCTCTTGTCCAGCCCTATAAACCAGAAAGGAAGCCTTTACCGAGTGATCTTAAGTATGCATTTCTAGGGGAAGATGAATCATATCCTATTGTGATCTCATCAAAACTTAGCATAGAGCAAGAACACAAATTTTTGAGAGTGGTGAGAAAACACAAGAAAGCAATTGGGTGGAAAATTACTGACTTGAAAGGAATTAGCCCTCTTTTATGTACACATAGAATCTATCTTGAAGAAGATGCTAAATCTGTGATGCAAATGCAAAGACGATTGAACCCAAACATGAAGGAAGTAGTGAGAGGTGAAGTGCTTAAGCTACTTGATGCAGGTATCATTTACCCTATTGCAAACTCAAAATGGGTTAGTCCAACCCAAGTTGTCCCAAAAAATCTGGAGTCACGGTAGTGAAGAATGAAAATAATGAGCTGGTACCAACTAGAATCCAAACTGGATGGCGTATGTGCATTGATTATCGTAAATTAAACATGGTGACTAGGAAGGACCATTTTCCGCTTCCATTTTTAGACCAAGTGCTTGAAAGAGTAGCTGGAAGAGCTTTCTATTGTTTTCTGGATGGATACTCAGGTTACAACCAAATTGAGATTTCTTTAGAAGACCAAGAAAAAACCACTTTCACTTGTCCTTTTGGTACTTATGCTTATAGAAGAATGCCATTTGGTTTGTGTAATGCACCAGCCACTTTTCAAAGGTGTATGATGAGTATCTTTAGTGACATGGTGGAAATTTTTTTAGAAGTTTTCATGGATGATTTTTCAGTTTATGGGGATTCTTATGAGTTGTGTTTAATGAATCTAGAAAAAGTTCTTGAAAGGTGTGAAGAGAGCAATCTTGTACTCAATTGGGAGAAGTGTCATTTTATGGTGACACATGGCATTGTTTTAGGTCACATTGTCTCTTCAAAAGGGATAGAGGTAGATAAGTCAAAAATGGAAGTCATTCAAAAATTAACTACCCCTAAAACTGTGAAAGATGTGAGATCCTTTTTAGGACATGCTGGTTTTTATCGAAGATTCATTCATTCTTTTAGTACCATTGCCAAACCATTGTGTAACTTGTTGTCACAAGATGTCCCATTTGATTGGACATCAAAATGTCAAGAAGCTTTTGAAAAGCTTAAAGGGTTGTTGACAACTGCACCAATCATACAAGCTCCTGATTGGTCTTTACCATTTGAACTGATGTGTGATGCTAGTGATTTTGCGGTTGGGGTTGTTTTAGGCAAAGAAAAGACAAGAAACCTCATGTCATATATTATGCTAGCAAGACTTTGAATGATGCTCAATTGAATTACACTACAACTGAAAAAGAACTCTTAGCTGTGGTCTTTGCATTAGACAAGTTTAGGTCTTTTTGGTTGGATCTCTTGTTATTGTTTTCACTGATCATGCAACATTGAAATATTTGCTCACAAAACAAGATGCCAAACCACGTTTGATTCGATGGATCCTCCTACTCCAAGAGTTTAACATTGAAATTCGAGATAAAAAGGGAGTAGAGAATGTAGTGGCTGATCATTTGTCTCGTCTTTCAAGCTATAAGACCATAATTGATGAATCTCCAATAAATGAACTCTTTGCTGATGAAAATTTATTTTGTGCAGGTACTGTCTCTTACATTGGTTCTCCATGGTATGCTGACATAGCAAATTACCTAGCCACAAGTCAGATTCCTTCTCATTGGTCTAAACTTGACAAACAAAAATTCTTGCGCAATGTGCGCACCTTTTTTTGGGATGACCCCTACCTATTTAAATATTGTCCTGACCAAATTATTAGGCGGTGCATCCCTGATCATGAAATTCCAAGGGTCATTAATTTTTGTCATGCATTAGCCTGTGGTGGGCATTTCTCTTCCAAGAAAACCATTGCCAAAATCTTGCAGTGTGGTTTTTATTGGCCCACCATGTTTAAAGATGTTCATGCCTTCTGTGTTGCATGTGACCGATGCCAACGACTAGGTAGCCTCACTAGGCGTAACATGATGCCCCTTAACCCCATCCTTGTTTTGGAAATATTTGATTGTTGGGGGATTGATTTCATGGGACCTTTTCCAAGTTCATTTGGTTACCAATTCATCCTTGTAGCTGTTGATTATGTGTCTAAATAGGTGGAGGCCATTGCATCTCGAACCAATGACCATCGAGTTGTGGTCAAATTCTTGAAAGAAAATATTTTCTCTCGTTTTGGCATGCCCCGGGCTATGATTAGTGATGGGGGAAAACATTTTTGTAACAAGCCCGTTGGGATTTTGATGAGAAAATATGGTGTAATTCACAAGGTCAGTACCCCCTATCACCCACAGACTAGTGGCCAAGCTGAGTTAGCAAATAGGGAGATCAAGAACATTTTAGAGAAAACAGTCAATCCAAACGGTAAAGATTGGTCCCTACGACTAGTTGATACTTTGTGGGCATATCGCACTGCTTATAAGACCTCTTTAGGAATGTCTCCTTATAGGCTAGTTTATGGAAAGCCTTGTCATCTCCCTGTTGAGATTAAGCACCGTGCATATTGGGCCATTCGGCAATTCAATGACAATGAAAATGAGGTTGGCAAAAATAGAAAGCTTCAATTGGATGAATTAGAGGAGCTAAGAAATGATGCATTTGAAAATGCAAAAATTTCAAAACATAAGATGAAAACTTTGCATGATAAACATATTCTTAGAAAATCCTTTCATGTTGGTCAAAAGGTTCTCTTGTATAATTCACGATTACATCTCTTTCCTGGGAAGTTGAGGACAAAATAGATTGATCCATTTGTGATTAAATCCATCTCTGAGTATGGTGCATTTGAGGTAGAAAATCCCAAGAATGGAAATATTTTCAAAGTAAATAGTCATCGATTGAAACTTTATCTTGAAAATGTTGTGGCTGAAGTTGAGACATTGGATCTTGAAGATCCAATACCATTGTAGTATAAAAAATAATGAGTTTTTTTATTTTTATTTTTATTTTTATTTTCATTTTCATTTTTTTCTTCTTTCTTCCATCTCTTATATTTTCTTGTTCATGCATTCGGGACAATGCATTATTTTAAGTTGGGTGTGTGAGGTTCTTTATTTTCAAAAAAAAAAAAAACATCAATGTTTTCTTTTATGTTTTCTTTTAGTTGTGATATGCAGGTTAAAAAAAAATATTCAAGCAATAAGTCAGCTCATGCCCAATTCAATCAGACATTCATCCTTGAAAATAGAAGGGGAGTAACAATTTTCTAATCTTTATACTTTTCTTCTCTTTCTCTTTTACATTGACAATAATGTAAAACATAATTTTAGATATTTCATTATGTTGAATGCTTGAGATAACCATGCTTGTTAAAAAAAAAAATACTTGCATTGGTATGTGATTAAGACTTGTTTAGGATCATCATTACCTTTTTGGGTTCATTATTGTGTTGAACATTGCATGCTTTAATTTGGGATAGATAATATCTTATAAAGCAAGATATAGCATACTTTTTTTTAAGATTACTAAAGTACATCTTTCCTTGTAAAAGTTGTGTGAGTTGTGTGAATATGCATGAAAGATGAGTATGATGTTTTACTTGTGATTATCCCTTTTGATCTAGTCCTAAACAAGGTTTAAGTAAATAGAGTAATAATCATTACATAAATAAATAAATGTGTACAAAGTTCTATCTACTCCAATGTTTTGAGTTGCTCAGTAACTAGGGGTATTCATCACAAATGTTTATCTTTACGTCAAACCGCAGCTTGAAATATGAGTATGCAAAGCACTTTAAGTTTGTGACTTTGTGAGTAACCGGGTGCATTCATCATAAATGTTTGTATTCGCGTCAAAAGGGAAGTGACAACTTAAAGACAAAGAATAAATCATATCTTCAAAAAAAAAAGAAAAAAGAAAAAAATATATATATATAGATATTTCTCTAGTTTGCTACCTTGTTTATGTTGGTGAGAAGGGAAGATTAGAAGTTGAGTTTTCATATGAATCAATTATATTGGTTGCACGATAAATATGACTGAATTTGAAAATTTTGTATGGATGTTTGATTTAGAGAATGTGAGTATGCTTATTTTTCTTTATTTGCTATTGTGTACACTAAGTTAAAGATACCAATGTTTGCATGATAGGTCCTTCAAGTGTGATGAATCGAGCCTAATTATGGTTGTTATTATTATTATTTTTATTTTAAAGGTTTTATGTTTTGTTTTGCTTGAGGACTAGCAAAATCTAAGTTGGGGGGTGTGATTGTGCATCAAAAGTGTCATTAAGTCTCTTATTTTACATATGTATTTATTGTTTTTATTTGGTTGTTTTTATAATAATTGATGTGTTTTTTTAGTAATGAAGTTTGTTTTAATGTTTCGATAGGTTTTTGGAGCTTAAATGAATTAATTCAGAAAATTCAACGTCGGAATTCAGAACAAAGAATTGAAGAGATATTTAGTTGCAGATTGAAGCAAATCTTGGTTCAAATAAGTGCTCCAAATTTGTCCCAAAAATCAATTCTATTCCAATTCTAGAAAAGAATATCATATGATTTATTTCAAGCTCAAACTTGCCTTATGTTGTGTGCAAACTTCAACCATTAAACACTCAAGGTTTCAATGTCAATCTTAGCCCAAATAATAAGTACATTTATATACTTATTTGATGCTCAAATTCAGCCCAAATTCAGCCCCAAATCAGCCCTAAATCAAACCCAAATCAACCTTTAAATCAACCCAAACACAATCCATGATCTTACATGTCCACACAACAAATAACAATTGATTTATTTTGGGTAATCCATTGATCCAAGAAGGCAAGCACATGGATGGAAAGCTGGAGGGGATATTTTAACATTATTTTGGGTCAAAAAGAAGAAGGAGACACCTCATAAATGAGGAAGAAAAACGTGCACCAAAGTAGTTGTAAAGCTGTCTTGATTTGATTTTTCAGAACACCTTTCGGTGTTTTGCCCATACCTTTTGACTCAGGTATCCAAATGAGCTGTTCTTTAATGATTTGGAAAGGTGACAGAATTTCCTATATATATGTCTCTAATAGACTTCTCGAAAAAAAGCTTCTAAGAGGGTCTAATTGCTGTCCAAAGTTAGAGTCAGATTTGTGTCTGAATTTTTTCTGAAATTGTATTGTGTTCTTCTTTATAGATTTCGGTTCTTTAGTTTGTAAAACTTATTATTTCAGTTGGATTCAAGTTCTTTCATGTTTATTGAAGTGTTCTTATATATAATCATGGTTGGCTAAACTCTTTCTTGGATCCAAATCAAGGATAATGGTGATTGAGGTGAGTTCTTTAGGATATGAATGAATCTTAATGTTTATTTTTTTATTTTCTTCATGAATGATTTATTATTGTAAAGAAATTTTAGAAATCATTTAGGTAATGTTATAATCTTGAATTTTTATGCACAAACTTTAGTTTTGGTATAGAGATTGCTTGATTCAATATCTTACTTAATATGAAAGTACTTGTTCATTCTTAAGCAATAATTAATCTTCATCTTTCTAATCTTCATTGCAATATCTTTCGATCTAATATCACCATCGTTGATATTAGGTTGAGTTATCTTATATATGTTGAAGAAATCACCAATACATCACCATTAAAATTGATTTGGACCAAGACTTACTTTTTCTTGTCATTTAAAATCTATTTACATTTTTTTTTATCTTTAAAAACAAATCCATCAATTATTTTCAACCAAGTTATTGTTAATTTAATTTCTCTTGAGTTTTTTTTGTTACTTAGCTTAATTTCCAGATCTAGCTCTCTGTGGATATGACCTCGATCTTACCGAGTTAATTGTTACATCGCACACTCGTGCACTTGCGAGTTAAAACAAGCCGATCATAAAAAGCGGTCAAGCAAAGGTCAAGATTTTCCCTAAGGTTGTACATACCTCCACTAGATGTATGAGGTTGAGTTTTACTCGGTGCCTCATAAGTACCCGTGGTGTCCCAATTTTGAACATTTTCAGCTAACAAGTCCAAGTACTCCATTGCTTCATCAGGATCTTTATCTTCAAAAGTTCCATTGCACATCAATTCAACCATTTGCCCATCTCTAGGTGTTAACCCTTCATAGAAATGTGAAACCAATCTCCATTTTTCAAAACTATGATGAGGGCAAGTACTAAGCAAGTTTTGATACCTATCCCAACATTGGTAAAATGTTTCTCCTGGTTTTTGAGTGAAAGTGGTGATTTGTCTTTTGAAAGAGTTTGTTCTATAAGATGGGAGAAATTTCTTTACAAACTGCTATTACATTTCATCCCAAGTACAAATGGATCCTGGTCTCAAATTTTGTAGCCATGTTTTAGCTTTATCTTTTAATGAAAAAGGAAAAAGCTTTAATCTGATGGTGTTCATACTACAATTTAAATTATTATATGTGTTGCGAACCTCCTCAAATTCCCTTAAATGTAAGTATGGATTTTCCAATTCTAAGCCATGAAAAGAAGGTAAAAGTTGAATAATACCTGGTTTAAAATTAAAATGAGATGTATCATGAAGAAAAACTATGCATGACGGTGTACTCGTTCTTGTAGGATTCATGTGGTCTCTAAGTATTCTAGCACGGTTATTCTCATTATTCTCATTATGAAGTGATTGATTATCTTCTTCGGGCATATTTTCTAAAAATGATGAGGATACCCTACAAAGTCTATCATTTGATGTACGTGACCACACTCTCATGCACATGTAGGAATAGAAGAAAAGGAAGAAGAAAACAAAAGAAGAAGAAACAAAAGAAAACAAACAAAGTTATATATAAGAAAAGTGAAAAGAGAAAATAAAATAAATATTATAATTTATACAAAACTTACCTCCCCAGCAACGGCGCCAAAAACTTGACACGACTAAAAGATTGATGTCTTCTCTCAAGTGCAGGAGTGTCGAAGTAATAAATAACCCGGCAAGACCGGGGTCGAATCATAGGGAGGTTAATTGTACAAATTATAAATAATAATAATACAACAACAACAATAATAACAACAATAACAATAACAATAATAATAATAACAATAACAATTATAGTAACAATAATAATAATAATAATAATAATAATAAAGAAAAAAAGGAGAAGAAGAAGAAGATAGCAATCCTTATCTTCTCTTGTCTGCCTAAAATATCATTGATAAAATCAAAATTGGAGCCACTTGGAAACATGAAAGTTGTAGAAAATTGTCTCAGCTTTCTTGTTTAAAAACTTCAAGTCATTTGGACTTCTAGAACTCCAGATATAGGCCAAACACTGAACAGTGCTCGGGCTGGAAGACAGATTCAGACTTCTTTGTTGTTGCTACAATTTGGACTTGAAAATGACCTTTTTAAATCTTGGGCTCCATATGAAAGTTGTAGGTCTATGTCTTACCTTTCCATCCATATAATGTAGATCTAAATCTAAGATCTACAACTCTAGATATGACCCAATTACCAAATAGTATTCTGGTTTGGATTACACCGGCATCTCTTTTCTAAGTTTGGTCATCTCTTTGTCCTTTCAATTTTAGTTCTTAAATTCATCAATCAATCCTTTCATTTATGTGATAGGCCTGCTTTTAAAATGAACATTTACCACAAATTAAAGGTATCTTATATTATTAGATATATTATTATAAAACATGCTTTAGTTAAGGAGTTATTGATACTTCAAGTGCAAAATGATGACATAAAACCTTGATAAAAATGCACTTTTAAGTACTAATCAGCTATTAATATAGCCTTTTTCTTACATTATTAACAAAAATGCATATATTCATAAATATTTAATTTAATAAAAATAATGTCCTTGCACAATATTCAAGCAAGTCACTAGTTATCTCAAAAATAAATAAATAAACTTAAACAAAACTCATGTAAACTTTGGCCATACCCTTTATAGGTAATCGTGATTAATTAATTGATATCGTGGTAATACAACACCCTTTATTGCACTAACAGCTAATTACTAATATAAATCTTTTTGTTGTCTTTAATTTTTAGTTATAGAGTCTTGTCTATGTCAAAAGAAAAAAAAAAGTTCTTAACCCAGGCAATAATTACTATTTAAATTAGTTTTACGAGTGATTGTTTATTTTGTGAAAAGGATTTCTCAAGAAAATTATCTTTTATTTTTCAATATAAGACTATTAAAATCTAGTACTAATAACAAGATCCAATGAACTTTATAATCATACATACAAGAAAATATACTTTTATTTTTAGAGATTGACATAAAAAATCTAGTAAAAATTTCCATTTCAATGTATTCTTCTATTTTGAAGAATTCTTCTATTTTTATGGACTAACATCGAGATTTTCTTAAAAAATCCTAAATTAATGAAATTATTAATGTCAAATCTTTCAATGAGTTTTCTACATCTTTTTTAGAAAATAAATATCATAAAATATAGGTTTAAAAGAGAAATATATAGTTAAAATAAATTTATAAATACATGTAACAAAGGTAACATTTTATTTGAAATGATACGATAAGGATGATGTCTACCTTTCCTTAAGAGCAATTAAACCTATTACTTGAATTTCTTAGACCAATGCAATTTTACAATTCCTAATTTTCTTCCATTACTAGATGGCAATTCCATTTATTTTTATTTTTCTTTTTAATTCTAGACAACCTTGTATTTTTCATGGTGAGATATGCGAATGAAAACTATGATGTACTTAGAAGTTCAAAGAAATTAATACTAATTAGCTATTTAATCTGTGCTATGTGTGAATTGTATATTTTTTTCTTTAAAAAAATTGGATATCAAAGCTTTTTAGATGTGTTTTTTAATTCAATAAATCAAGAATAATTTATGTAAATAAATAGGGGGGAATTCATCATGATAACTTGAAAAAAAAAAAACCTTTGAAAACATTAATTTGAATATAAAAAAATAAAAATAATAAGCTCGAATCAACTTAAAGTATTGTAATAAACATGTAATCTAAATAATGAGGGGTGAGCTAATCTATTTAACCCACAAAACCTATGGTCTAGAGTTAATAGAAAAGAAAATAAAGAAAAGCACAAACCAATCTTAAAAAAAAAAATAGTGTTAAACAATGAAATCAAAAAATAAAATAAGCTAAAAAATTAGAATGTTAATCTGCATTAATTTCTTAACTTCATGACCTAGGTTATTAGACTAGAAGCACTATATATGAAAAAAATGTAAAATCCTATTCTCAGTAAATTAGATATTGAATGATAAAATTAAATAAATATATCAACTAACAAAAAGATCTAAAATACATAGATTTTGAATTTTGCTTTATTGTAAGTTTTTTTATATAATTTTATCAAATTTATTATTCTTATCTTTTTTTTATATTACCGTGTAAAAATGATTGATTCATGATTATTTTTTTAAATCTTAAAACTTGCTTTCAATATTATAATAAGTTTTTACTTTAAAAACAATAATTTTCATAAAAGACCGGCATGAATAAGAAAATTATGCATTTGATTAAAAATACACATTTTTTCCTATTGAATTCAAATTATTAGAATTTTATGAATATTTTTTATGCTTATTGCTTTTACTATTTATTCAATAAAACATGATGATAACAATAAAAAAAATATTTTATTATAAAAAATACATGAATAAAGAAAGACAATTTTGATATAAAAGAAATAATCCATAATTTTATTTATTTTCTTGTCTACAAATATATATTTTTATTATTATATAAGTAAGTAAAAAAAATATTTCAAAAGGTACCTCATGCTAACACCCAAGGTTATAATTAGATATATACACACACACTAATATTGTTGGTTTGAAAACAACATTAAAATCCCTCGTTCCATTCACATTATATGTATATAATAACAAACTCCACACCGATGTATAGTAGATAATTTTGTCACATCAAAAAACCTAAAACGAGATTTGACAAAGCACCAAACTCTTGTGTCATCTGCCATTAACAATGTTACTACTTACTGCTATGCTATATTTAATATATAATTAATGACATCAATTTCAGTCATGGCCGACATATACGTGTGCGCGCGCGCGCGCGTGAGGCATCTCTTGAAACATGCACGTATATATAATTAATCGACTCCTTATTAATCTTTTATTTTTATGTTTGATATTCCTTTCTGTTTTTACCTAACCTTGAGAATTATGAACAGAACTTCTTGTATACAATTTCACGATTTATTTATACATGTAAATACTAAGGAAGAAGTTGTAGTAATTTTAACTAAAATATAATTTTCAGTTTATTGTATTAGATATATAAATGAGTGTTTTTTTTTTAACTTTTAATTTTGTAATATAAAACATTTGTTGAAAAATCTTATTTAAAATAATATGATAAAAAAATATAACCCGCAGTGAATAATAGTTAAATGGCTAATATTATATTAAATGTTGTTTGATGTTTACATGGTGTTTGAAAATTTTTTTTAGAATATATTTGGATTGTAAAAACATTAGAGGTTAATGTTTGTTTATTTAGATAACTTTACTATGTTGATATTAAAAACAATAAAAAATAAAAATAAAAATATCAAATTGATATATATATATATAGAAAGCCATAGAAAATGGTGGAGATGGAATATAGGACAAGAGCAATAGCTTGGCCAAATCGGAGTCTCTGGTAATGTAATGCCAGGACTTGAGTGTCAGTTTCTGTATGCTAACGATTGCTAGCTGTACCCAACACAGTATGGATGTATGGATGTATGTGTGTCATATGTTGATGAAGGATATTATCAAGCAAGTCGTATGACGGAACATGATTCCCTAATGCTACGACATAATTAATTGGGACCCACAAAGTGTGAGATCCACCAGCGTCATTCGTTCCCTTCTTATTGGCAGCTTGCATGGAGCCAATAGCTGCCTTAGTAAGTCCTGTCATGATCCATAGATAGATCAACAGGGTCTGCTTTCTAGGTTTATGTGTCGCGTGGGGTCCAAGATTTATTAGAAATGACACTTGTCGAGCACCCATTAAAGGAAGAGGTTTTGGTCATCCTCGTTTACTTCAATTTTGATTGGTTGACATCCTTCTTTTATTATTATACTTACAAAATAGTTTTCTATTATCAAGCATAATAGCCATAGGCATCTTCCTTAATTGGAAGCCAATTCTTAGCATAGAAACTAGAAAGATACCCTCCCCTCTTACGACACGCAATTGTATTAACAGCCTATATTTATTTTTGCTGCTGTTTTTATTTTAATGGTGAAACTCGTTATTAAAAAAAAAAATACAGACTGAAAACATGAATTTACTGTTTTTATTCTTATAATTTTTTTTTATTGTGGAGAATTGTATAAATGCAAAAACAAAATAAAGTATGACGTTGCTAGATCCTTAAGCCCCCACAAATTGAATGTTCTCGGATTTTCTAAGTCAAGCTGGTTTTTTTTTTTTTTATCCACCACCACAGCTTAGAAAACTTTTCTAAACTTTGGATTACTGTTTTTTATTTTTATTTAACTCTACACTTGGGGATATTTTGTGCCCTTTTCTTGTTCTTTGAAAGCCATCATGCATGGTTTTTTTTTTAAAAAAAAAAGTGATGAGTTTATTTCTTTGCATATAAGACCGGGAGTTTACTATCATGTATTAAAAAAAATCTATAAACTCACTTTTCTAAATTTTGATCAATAAAGTTTATATTTGTTTTCTCAAGGAAGACAGGAACCTCTCAAGGCCAAATTACTATTGTAATAAAATAAAGTTCACCATGATATATATATAAATAAATGATAGTTGGTTAAAGTGATATGATGCTTGTTTTTTCTAAAATGAGGTCTTAAGTTTGAGTTTTGTGAATATAATATATTATCAGAGTTTTATCTTTTAGTAAATCGTCTCAGTTTGACCAGATAAAACAACATGTCCTTGTTTTTATTTTTTACTTTTTTTGCAATACATCAATAGGCTAATTTGGCCCATAACCTACCAAAATATACAAATAAAGACACATAAGCAAACCCTATTAATGTTTTCTTGCAAGGAGATCACTACGGTGGCATCAATATTCTTAATTCCTAGAAAGCGGGAAAATCCCTCCTCCTTTTTTTTATCCCCACTTCATGAGTTCGGAGCCCTACATTCAAAGCATCAGGCTTAATTTGGAGAGTGACTTCTCAACAACCATAAAATAAAGACATTATACAAAGCAATGATCAGATTTGGTACTGAGGACCCAGAAGGAATCTCTCCATTCCTGAGCCGAAGCTTATCTTCTTTGTATCCAATACTCTTCTTCGTCTTACAACAATATCTTCTCATCCCACGTTGATCTAGCTAGCTAGCGCCTCCTTTTATTATTCGGTCTTTCCATTATTGTTGCCAAAATCATTTATAAACAATTTCTTCTTTTACTCTTAGTTCAAAGTGGGTGGACATGTTAGCAGATTATTGGCTTTGAAATTATATTTGTTTCCCTTTCTACTTTTCTCTCACACTTCGAAATAGTTTCGGCAATCCAATCCCCGTAGGCAGAGACAGCTTGTGTGAGTGCGTTTTTCAACTTCTTAAGTACACTTGTTTATTCAACGCAACGCCGCTTGGTATTTGGATCACATGGGAGAGCACTTAAGTTGGAACAAATTTGTATTAAGATCTGGAGATGGAAACGGACAAGAATCTTGAGCTTTGCTCTTGGAATGGATCTGTCTGTCTCGGAATTTATTTTAATGACGTGTGTGTGCATGATTGATTTATACCATAATTTCAAGTTAACTTGACCCTCTTGGGGTTTTCACGCCATGAAAAAATTGGGACCTTTCTAAGTTTGTTACCCTAGCTATGACAAATCTTTTAGGGCTTGAACTGCTCCTCAGCAAAAGATTTTGGGGAGATTCAGAACTTGAGTTTCCCTATTATATAATAAGTGCGCAATGAATCAGATACATGTATATATGAGAACAATTGCACATGATCTAACACGAACCCTATCCTCTTAAAAGGGAAGAAAGCAGCCACAGATTTGAACAAAATAGCATACTATTACTGTTGTAGAGAAAAAGAGAATAAACATTGGATTTAACATGTGTGAAATAAAAAGGGAAAAAACCAGCCACAGATTTGAACAAAATAGCATACTATTACTGTTGTAGAGAAAAAGAGAATAAACATTGGATTTAACATGTGTGAAATGGTGATGCGTAGGCTAGCACCCAAGTTTCCAGTGTGGCTCAAGAATGCTTGTAAAACCCCATTTTCTTTTCTGTGGTAAATATACATGCTCGAAGTTGTTTTCAGGGGACAAAATGCTCGACTTCGTTGCCTGCCATCTCCTTTCTTTCTTGGTTTTTCTGTGGTAAACACGTGAAAGGAGTACGAAGCAATCCAAACCAAAGGGAGTTCTCATTTTCAACGGGGGATGGGGACAGACAAAAACATGTCCTGACTCTAATTCCATGGCTTGATGATTGCCTCCAAGCTAATTACTTGCACGATTTAAGCCCATCCACTCAACTCCCTAATTCCTATGTTGAATTTCTAGAATGTTTAGGGCATACTTCGTGTGCGTGTGCGCGCGCACGTGTGTGTACACACCTTATCAAATAAATGCTTGGGGCCATGTTTAGGTAAAGATACTTGATCACAAAGCTTTAGAGGGCTTTGATTACGGGATGGAAACAAGAACTACTGCGGACTTCTACGTAGTCAATTTACGGTTACTTCAAGGATCCAGGAGATCAAACATAGTCAATTTATCCTTCGAGAAGGAGCCCAATCAAGATATTCCAAAGTACAGCTAAATAAGTAGATCAAGTTAGAAAGAAATTCTTAAAAGGCCCAGTAAGACAGATGGGCTCCTAATTGGGTGCAATATTTGGTAGGAGGTTTAAGAACATAGTGGATTATTACATAAATAATTATCATTATGGTTATTTTTATGAATATGAACATGAATGTTTGATGTGTTCATAAATTAGAGGATAACTTAGTGAGATCAACTAGTTAAATTATTAGTGTGATTTACGAAAGATAAAAAAGTATTTAGAGTATATTCTAAGACAAATAGTAGTAGAGAAACTTGAAAAAAAACAAAGAAAAAGAAAAAAGAGTAATATTGCTTTAAGGATAATTATCATCCCATTTAACAATTTACATTTCCTAAAAATACATCAAAATAATTTAAATTTATCAAAGGTAGATTTTAACCCTCTTATGAAACACAACCTTATGTTATGCTTGGTATGGGTATAAAAACCTTATATTTTATTTTTCTTAAATTTAAAAATATTTGGTGACATAAAAAGAGAATGGGGACTCTTTAAAAATGTTATCAGCTGAAGGAGAAGGAGAAGAATGAATTCGTATTAGGAATTCAAATGAATTAGCCGTTGCAAATCCTAACACACCATTTTAGTTTTGTAATAAATACAGCTTCAATGTACGCACCAATTTAGTTTTCCTTCTCAAGGTTTCTTGAGCTATGTAGAAGGAACAATGCTATATATTTATGATTAGTATTTAAAAATATATTTTTATCAAGGTTTTATATCATCATATTACATTTAAAGTATCATTAAATTCCTTAACTTAAATATGTTTTATAATAATAAGTCTAATAACATAAGATATCTTTAATTTATAGAAAATTCTTATTTTGAATGCAAGTATATTTCATAATTTAAAGGATTGATTGATGCGTTTAACTATTAAAAGTGAAAAGACAAAGAGAAGGCTAAATTTAAAGAAGAGATGTCGGTTCAATGCAAACAAGAATATCATTCAGTTGTTGGATCATAACTAGAGCTGTAGAACATGGATTTAAGTCTGGTTTATATGGATGAAAAGCTAAGACATAGGACTAAAATTTTCATAAGGAGTCTAATATTCAAAAGGGTCATTTTCAAGTTCAAATTATAGCAACAAAAGAGAAGTCGGAATATATCCTGCAACCTAGATATTGTTCAGTGTTCATCCTATATCTCGAGTTCTAGAAGTACAAATTAATAAACTCATTCTTGTTTTGTTGGAAAGTTGAGACAAATGCGTAGAACTTTCATTAGATTATCTATTCAAATTCTGATGTTAACAATGACATTTTATTCATACAAGAAGATAATGGTTGTCACCAAATCAATAGGTGGTTACCCACTCAATAATTAGTCATCAAATCAATAGTTTCGAATTTTAGCCTATAGAAGGAGGCATTTGCCATACATTTAGACATCTTGGTGTTCAGATCAAGACTATATTCTTACTTTATTTCTTTATATTTTTGTAATATTTAAGTTTTGCTTTCATTAATCTTTTGTTTATGCTTTTCATCATAACTATGTTTTTATCTAATTTATTTATGTTTCTATTTTTACAATGTTTAGCTAAGTTTATTATGTCAAGATGAAAAGGTTTCACTAATGGTGTTAGAATAGGTATAATATAAACTTAACATGGATTTCAATATTTATATCCAATAAAGTTTGTAAGTAACATGTCTTATCTTTTTATATTACTAATTCTTAATACCTTTCTTGTTAAATGATTAATTTAGATTTGTGTTGTACAACCCTTGATATAACAAATACTTGACACTTTCATAGCCTACTGTATGATATAATCAATACCTGTATTATGAAAGGAACTTGATTTCTTATTAATATCAGTTAATATTATGAATTCCTGAAAATATTTAAAAGTATGGTATTACTAAAATAAAATAATTAATATGATCATGTTAAAAATTTATAATAAACTATTAAGGATAAATCATCTGATTGAAACCTTATTTGTGTATGGTTTCTTGTTGATTAATAAAAAAAAATTATACTATACTTATTTCTAATATTAGTGGATCCTCTAACCTTGATAACTTCTTTTATCTTTGATTAATACTCACATCAATATCATATCTCAAAAGTTCTCTTCAACTCCTTTTCATTTGTTGTTTATAATTTTATGTAGTTCACCTCCCTGTGGTTCGACCCCGATCTTGCCGGGTTATTTATTACTACAATACTCTTGCACTTGGGATAAAATATCAATCTTTTGATCTTGTCAAGTTTTTGACGCCGTTGCTGGAGAGGTAAATTCCTATATAAATTATATTATTTATTTTATTTTCTCTTTTCACTTTTCACTTTTCTTTTATCTAACTTTTGTTTCCTTTTCTTTTCTTCCATTTATTCTCTTCTTACACGTGCATGAAAGTTTGACCATGTATATTAAGTGGTAGACTTTATAGGGTATCCTCATCTTCTTTAGAAAACATGGCCGAAGTGGATAACCAATCACTTCATAATAAGAATAATGAGAATAATCGAGTTAAAACACTTGGAGACCACATGAATCTTGTGAGAACAAGTGCACCATCATGTATAATTCTCCCTCTTCATGCATCTTGATTGATACTTAAAAGTGTATTTTTATCAAGGTTTTATATCATCATTTTGCACTTGAAGTATCAATAACTCCTTAACTAAAGCATGTTTTATAATAATATATCTAATAATATAAGATACCTTTAATTTATGGTAAATATTCATTTTAAATACAGGCCTATAACATAAATAAAAGGATTGATTGATGAATTTAAGAACTGAAATTGGAAGGACAAAGAGATGGCCAAACTTAGAAAAGAGATGTCGGTGCACTCCAAACCGGAACACTGTTCGGTAATTGGGTCATATCTAGAGTTGTAGATCTCAGATTTAGGTTTACTTTATATGGATGGAAAGGTAAGACATATTCCTACAACTTTCATATGGAGCCCAAGATCTAAAAAGGTCATTTTCAAGTCCAAATTGTAGCAACAACTAAGAAGTCCGAATTTGTCTTCCAGCCCGAACACTGTTCAGTATTTGGCCTATATCTGGAGTTCTAGAAGTCCAAATGAGCTGAATGTTTTACACAAGAAAGATGAGATAATATCCTACAACTTTCATGTTTGCAACTGGCTCCAATTTTGACGTTATCAATGACGTTTTAGGAAGACAAGAGAAGATAAGGATTGTCACCAAGTCAAAAGTTGGCCACCCACTTATCAATTAGTCATCAAATCAATAGTTCCCAATTTTGGCCTATAAAAGGAGGCATTTGCCATGCATTTAGGCATCTTGGTTTCCAGATCAAGATCATGCTTTTCCTTTCTCTCTTTGTATTTTTTGTAATGTTTATGCTTTGCTTTCATTAATATTAAGTTCATGCCTTTCATTTCCTTTCCTTTACTTAGTTAACTTTTATGTTATTTATATTCTTATTTTATTTATTTATTTTTCTTTATTTTATTATGTTTAGCAAAGTTTATTATGTCAAGGTGAAAAGGTTACACTAAAGGTCCACTTTATATGGATGAAAAGGTAACACATAGGCCTACAACTTTCATATGGAGCCCAAGATGTAAAAAGGTCATTTTCAAGTCCAAATTATAGCAACAACAAAGAAGCCAGAATCTGTCTTCCAGCCCAAGCACTGTTCATTATTTGGCTCATATTTGGAGTTCTAGAAGTCCAAATGAGCTGAATGTTTTACACAAGAAAGCTGAGACAATTTCCTACAACTTTCAGGTTTTTCAGTGGCTCCAATTTTGACGTTAGCAATGACGTTGTGGGCAAACAAGAGAAGATAAGGATTATCACCAAGTCAAGAGTTGGCCACCCACTCATTAATTAGTCATCAAATCAATAGTTTCTAATTTTGGCCTATAAAAGGAGGCATTTGGCATGCATTTAGGCATCTTGGTCTTCAGATCAAGATCATGCTTTT
>NW_011502346.1:21512-21776 GCF_000495115.2 Populus euphratica
TTGTACTTTTTGTGTTACTTATGCTTTGCTTTCATTAATATCAAGTTTATATCTTTCATTTCCTTTCATTTTCTTAGTTAACTTTTATCTTATTTATGTTTTTATTTTGTTTATTTATTTTTCTTTCTTTCATTATGTGTAGCTAAGTTTATTATGTCAAGGTGAAAAGGTTACACTAATAGTGTAAGAATAAGTATTGATTAGTACTTAAAAGTGCATTTTTATCATGGCTTTATATCATCATTTTGCATTTGAAGTATCAAT
>NW_011502342.1:0-11430 GCF_000495115.2 Populus euphratica
CCTAATTCTGCCATTTACACACTTAAATTCATCAAAATACAATATCATGTGGGTTTGTCCTGTAACATACAACTTGACCCTTCTTTAGTTTTTTTATCTATATTTGGAGTTCTATAACTCCAAATGGGATAAGGTTTGTTTCTTGAAAGATCTAATATCATTAACCACATTTTCCATGAGACACTTACCTCAAATTTCCTCAATTGTTAGTCTCAATTTTTGGTTTAAGGTTTGATGTACATTATGTCTAAAAGTTCTCAGCCTCTGACCTATCTTCAGGTTTTTACCTGTATCTAGAATTTTATAACTCTGATTTAGGTGAATTTAGACCTATCAGAAAGATAACACCAAAAAATATAACTTTCATGAAAAATAACATCTCAAATACTGTATTCAACTAGTCCAATTTCTGGTCACAAGTTAGTTAGAAATATTGTCTAGATTTTTGGTTTTAAAGGTCTAACACACAACCAATCATTTTCATGCATTTCTTCCTTTCTTTTTATTATCATCCTTGTATACAAATCATGTTATTTCCACGCAAAATGATATAATTCTTGAGATATAATACATTCAAAATTAAACTTCACAAGAGCATACACCACATGAATTTGTTTATATGTTTGTGTTTCAACACACCATAGTTTATTGTATGATCTTACACTTATTATTTTAACAGTCATACACAATTCAACATCAAAATGTTTTCCCATATCATATTGTTCATGTCTGGTCGAAGGCTTCAAGCCTTCTCTTACTCGTATTATTCTTTAGTATTTGTAAAACATTACAAGTCTTCTTCACCTCACCTTTTACACTTTATCCTCACTTTCTATCCACCCCAAAAAATCCCTTACGAACTCTAATCCAAGTGTTCATAATATTTTTGCATAAAACTTACCGAAGGTATTAGAAATTGGTCTAGAAAGGTTTTAGGTTTGTTCTAGCCTTGTTTTTCGCTCCTCAAACTCCTTACTCAAATCTTTTGGCCTACTCAAATCTTTTGGCCTCTCTTCATCTGACCTCTGCTGCCGCCAACCTCCTCTCCTTTTCTCCCTCAATTTGTTTTGTTTCTTGTGTTTAAATCTTCACTCAAACCTTTTATTTTCTCTCGTGGGTTTGCTTGCATGTGTTTTCTCTACTTGTTCTTCGAGAGAATGTGCTAAAGAGAAGAAAGACCCCCTTTTCTTGTCATGAGCCCCTATCTTTTTCCTAGAGCTTACGGGTTTTTCTCTTTTTGTTTTTTGTTTGTTTTTATCCCTCACTTGTTCATGCCTTTTTAATTTAGTCCTCTCATCCTTTGTCTTTTCCACATTAGGCTGTAATTTCTCTTTATTCACTCATGTGTATTCCATACTTTAAGCTAAAACTTTTGTATTTCAGTAATGGGATCTTTTGTATTTACTTAATTTCATGCATTAATTCATCTTCTAGGCGCTTACAATAAATGTGAATTAAATATTGGATCTTTTTTTTTTAAATGAATAATGGATCATTTTTAAACGAAGGCTGTTGGTTCCAAATTCATATAAGCCTAATGCATATTCCCCCAACAGCGTATCATAACCAATATATAACATGCATGAATAAATAATAGCCGTTTCTTTCAGTGCACGTTAGCACTAATTTAAATTTCAGCCGAGGATGTAATCCAGAAAGAGAAGTTAAGCTAATGAACTAGAAGGCAGAGAAATTGAGGTGCCATATGTTCCACGGCTACCCAATTAATTAAAAGAATATAGCGAGGCATGGTACAAACTTATGAATGGAAAGGCATGTTCCATCGATTGTTTTGTTATTAGATTAGTAAAAAGGAAACGAAAACGATATTGTTACGCCAAGATTGAAGTTATTAGAAACTCTAGTTTGTAGAAATAAGATTGAAGTCTTAAAGATTGAGATTAAGTTTGATTGTTGTTTCTCTATTGATAGACTTGGTAGGGGAGGGGTTCTAGCTGTGTTTTGGAGATCATCTAGTTTAGTTACACTTACTGGGTCTTCTCAAAATCATGTTGACATGGTTATTGTTGGCCCTGATATGTTGGAGTGGAGGCTCACTAGTTTGTATGGTTTTCCCGGGCTACGGAGACGAAGAGAGTCATGGAACCTGCTTCGTGCACTGAGTAGGAGATCCAACTTGCCGTGGGTGTGTATGGGTGACTTCAACGATACGTTGAGAGTGGAAAACAAATGGGGGAATACCGAACACCCTGATGCTCTGATTCAAGGGTTTAGGGAGGCTATAGAAGACTGCCAACTCACCGATATCCCTCTCGAGGGATATCCAAACACTTGGGAGACGGGTCGAGGGCACTCAAAATTAGGTTCAGGAAAGGTTAGACAGAGCTTTCAGTAATGTTTCTTGGCTCTCTCATTTTAAAGAAGTAGAGCTTCTTAACCTCACCAACTCCACTTCGGACCACATTCCAATCCAGGTAGTCTTTAGGAAGCAGATTGTTCATCGAAAACATTTCAGGTTTCGGTTTGAAAATTCCTGGATAAGGGAACAGTTCTTAAAACAGCGGTCCATCGTTCATGTTAAGGCTCTATAGGTCAAGGAATTATTGACAGATTTGATCAGTGTTCAACAAGTCTGTCTCAATGAGGCAGGGACCTAGCTACCAAATTTAAAGCTAAGGTTAGAGAATGGCACAACAACATTCGATTCTTGAGGCCTTTGATGGACACTGAATCTGTCCAAGCTTACTCTAGATACAGGGAGAAATTAGCGTGGCTGCTTGCCCAGGAGGAGTATTGGAAGCAGAGAGCCAAGTTGTTCTGGTTAAAAGAAGGTGATTCAAATACAAAGTATTTCCACGCGATGACTTCGAGTAGAAGGAAGGCCAACAAACTTATAAAACTGATTGATGACTTGGGTACTGCACATGAAGAATGTGGTACTGGACTATTTCCACCATCTATTCGACAAAAGTCCTGAATCTGACTGCTCTGTAATAAAATGTGTGCAGCCATGTGTTTCCAGTGCACAAAATGATATACTTCTGGCTCCTTTCGTAGACGAAGAGTTGAAAGAGGCCGTGTTTTAGTATGTCACCAGATAAGTTTATCAAGTCTCCTGGACTTGATGGTCTTAATCCCAAATTTTACCAGCACTTCTGGAGCTTCATTAGAGCTGATATTTGTGTGGCTTGTAGGGGCTGGTTGGCGAACAAAGAATTCCCTCCTTCGCTAAGAGACAATTTATTGGTTCTCATTCCCAAGTATGACAATCCCCAAATGATGGAGGAGTTGTGGTCAATAGCGCTTTGCAATGTGTTGTGCATGATAATTGCAAAAGTTTTGGCGAAAAGGTTAAAAGTCATCTTGGATAATATTATTTCCACATCTCAAGCAGCTTTTGTCCCTCGTAGATCCATCACGGATAATGTGGTGGTTGGGTTTGAATCAATACATTCAATGAAGAGGCATACGAGAGGTAAAGGAACTGTCGCATTGAAAGTGGACATCAGCAAAGCGTATGACAGGGTTAAATGGGACTATTTACAGGCAATCATGATGAGAGTGGGCTTTGCATCTGATTGGGTGCAGCTAATTATGCTTTGTGTCTCCAGAGTCACCTATTCTGTATGTCTTAATGGTCATGAGGTTGGACCAATTAAACCTTTCAGAGGTCTTAGCCAGGGGGATCCTATTTCCCCTACCTTTTCATGTTGTGCAGTGAGGGCCTCTCCTTACTGTTTCAAAAGGCTGGAGAAAGAGGTGATATGTATGGTATTAAAGTGTGTCGAGCAGCTCCATCAGTGTCACACCTGTTCTTTGTTGATGACGGTTTTGTCTTCTTCAACTCAAATGCTCAAGAGGCTGGTGCAGTTAAGTTCATGTTTAAGCAGTATGAGTTGGATTCGGGTCAGGCTGTGAATTTCCAGAAGGCTGGAATATTTTTCAGCAGCAATGTCAAGATGGAATGCAGGCAACATCTTTCTAATATACTGGAAGTTCACTCCCCGCTAAATCATGGGCGTTATTTGGGCTTTGCCTTATTTAATTGGATGTAATAAAAGAGAAGTGTTTGCGTTTCTGCGTGACAGATAATGGAAAAGACTTCAGGGCTGGAGGGGGAGGCTGCTGTCTATAGCAGGCAAAGCTGTTATGCTTGGTTCGGCAGCTCAGGCTCTACCTATCCATACCATGGGAGTTTTCTTGCTGCCAGTGTCTTTATGCGAGGAGTTGCAGAGGATGATGATAGTTATTGATGGGGTACTAATCAGGAGCATGGCATAGATATTATTTGGCAGGGATGGGACATGCTACGCAGAAAGAACGACATTGGTGGCCTGGGCTTTATAAATTTGCTTTGTTTCAATATGGCACTTCTTGGTAAGTTGGGATCGAAGCTTGTTGTCAAACCACAGTCACTAGTGAGTAGAATTATCAAAGCTAGATATTTCCCTAGAGGAGACTTTACATGCCACACCAGGGCATGATCCAAGTTATGTTTGGCGAAGCATTCTCTGCTCTCAAGAAGTCCTTGGAAAAGGAACAAGGTGGCGAATTGGTACGGGCCAAAAGCTTAGTGTGTGTTCTGAGGCTTGGCTAAAGAATGATTCCAACAGGTATGTTCAAACTCCAAATCCGGATGGGCTGGAAAACATGAGTGTGTGTGATTTGATTGTGGATAATGGTCTTACGTGGGATAGGAGTTTGGTTGAATCTATTTTCTATGCATGTGATGCTCAATTGAATGATAAAAAAGGATAACTAATTATTATTTTCTGTTGAATTAAGAAAGGGCATCGTAATATGACTGCTTTCCTTGCAACTCTGTTCGTAAATCACAGAATAAAGGTTAAGCTGCTACTAGCATAAAGTTCTCTGAATTTAGGGCTGCTGCTAAAATTATTATCAAAACAATGAGTTGATTAGGTACTGAATTTTGATGTAATGCAGAAACGTTTTGCTAAATATTCAGATGAGCAATCTTACTTCACTAGTACTTTCAATTGCTAAAACTTTCATCCTGTTTCGATAATGTCTTATCTTTCTTCTCTGGATTGCTCTCAGCTTTTCGAACCATTCGGTATTGTGGAGCTTGTACAACTGCCTCGTTTTGGATTTGTTCAAGTCGGTGATCATAACCTCTTGTCGATAGCAAAATTTTTCTGTGCTATTTAATCTTTCTAAATTTGTTGATTGATTAATTCATCCACGGCTCTGCGATTTACTCAATTTGCTGCTCTTCATATTTACGTTGTGCATCCAACAGTGCATGATGTTGCTAGTCTATTATTTGTCTTCGCTGCTTTAACTGTAAATGACAATCGATGATGCTAACCTTATTCCTTAAGGAAAGGTTTGTGATGAATTGTTTATGTACGCTTAGTATTCATCTCATGTATAATTTGAATAATAATAAAAAATAAATTCATAATTTTTTATTTTAGAAAGTATGAATGTGATATTTTTGTTTTTAAGGAACTAGTTAAAATGAACTATTTAATTAAAAACATGGATATGAATGCTCTAAAAAGAAGAGAAAAAGATGTCTCAAAACCTTAAAAAAAGAGAGTGAATTACAAGGCCATGGGGCACATGGTGGACGCTAAAACGGGGATAAAGCCCCGCCTTTTGCGGCACTACAAAGGGAGAGGTGTAAGCACGTGACATTTCCTCCTTTATCACCCACATCCTCTGGCGATACTCGGCTAAAAAAACACATTAAAGAGCTATCTAGTTGAATAACATTTTGTTAGTTAATCGGGATCTGTGCACTAATCATCAGTCTGTAAGAGTATTATCTTCCCTTGTTAATCCTCTTATGGTGGGGTCAACCCGTAACTGTTGATAAGTCAACAGTTAAATTAACCCTCGCGTGACCAGATAGGGTTACTGTTTGTGTACGTACTGGTTTTGGCCCCCGCTAGCTAGAGCTCAAACTCCCAGGCAAAATGGGGGCTATTATGTCCTTCTCCATTCACATGCTGTTGACGTCCTCATTAAACAGATAATGTGTAACCTTTAAGCTTCAAAGGACACTAGTAACTAATAGGGTGTTTGGGAGACTATTTATCATACTGTCTGCGTTTTCGATGTTAAAATGTTTGTTAAAAAATTATTTTAAAAGATTAATAATTTTAGATTATTTTGATATGATAATATTAAAAATAAATTTTAATATATATAAAAATATTTTTTAAATAAAAAATAATTTAAAAATAAATATTACTAATATACTTTTCAAAATTACTAATATGAAAGCATAAAAGGGAGCAAAACAAAAACCATTACAAATGCATGTGATGTCATTGTTCAACAATTGATGGCAACTACTT
Organism: Populus euphratica; assembly: GCF_000495115.2. NCBI lineage: Eukaryota > Viridiplantae > Streptophyta > Magnoliopsida > Malpighiales > Salicaceae > Populus > Populus euphratica. Next base: position 6,291 of record NW_011502342.1, read on the forward strand.
ATAATAAACTTTAAGGTTGTGGTCATGTGCTGCAGATTAATTAATATAAAATTATTTTGTCTTTAAATTCTTGGATTATTAAGAGTGTTTGTTTGTTTTAAAAATATTTTTGAAAAAAATAATTTTTTTGTTTTTTCTTTACTTTACTTTAATTTTTTTATATTTTTATATTGTTTCGATGTGCTGATATTAAAAATAAATTTTAAAAAAATAAAAAATATATGTTATTTCAATATATTTTCAAATGAAAATATTATTAGAAACTCAAAAGTGCTAAACATATAACTTCATAGTATTAATAGTAAAAAGCATATTTATTAATCAATGAAACTAATGAATCTATTATAAAATAATTCAAAATCTAAAATAAACCCTTTGTAACCAGGGTTTTATTAATAGAATAGTAACTAATACTATATTAAATATGATAAGTCTTATTCACTTAATTACTAAGAGAGCTACAGTCCCAACAAGTTCTCCTTGGCCTACAAATTATAGTCGGATTACTTTTGGTACCTAGCAAGTCTTTTAATCTCAATAATGCCTAGGCCTAGTCATAATGTCAGCAATTTGATTTTTAGAGCTATAATGCAATAACTCATCAGCCTCATCTTTTGTTAAATCATGAAGAAAATAAAATATTATATTAAAGCGTGTAGTTCTACCATACAAAACAGAATTCTTTAAAAGTTTAATACCTGAGCTATTGTCATAAAAGACTATAATGCACTTACAACTACTTTGTTCGTGACCAAGCTTTTTTAGAATCCTCTGTATCCACACACCTTGACATATATACGAGGTTATAATTATGAACTTTACTTTAGTGGTTTTAGTGGTGGAGAGTGTGACCACCAATTGCTTCTTTGAGGATCAAGTGATTAATACTTGAAAATATGTTTTTATCAAGATTTTATATTATCATTTTATATTTATAATATCAATAACTCATTAACTAAAACATGTTTTATAATAACATGTCTAATACTATAAGATATCTTTAATTTATGGTAAATATTCTTCTTAAATGCAGGCCTATCATATAAGTAAAAGGATTGATTGATAAGTTTAACTACTAAAACTGAGAAGACAAAGAGAAAGTTAAGCTTAGAAAAAAAATGTTGATTTAGTCCAAATTGAAACACCATTTTGTTATTAGATCATATAACTAGAGCTATAGAACTTGGATTTAGGTATGACCTATATTGATGGAAAGCTAATATATAGGTCTAAAACTTTTATAAAGAGTCCAAATTTAAAAAGATCATTTTCAAGTTCAAATTATAGCAATAACGGAGAAGTCGGAATCTATCCTGCCAGACATCGTTCAGTTCTAAAAGTCTAAATACAAATATTCTTTTTCTTGTTGGAAAGCTAAGAAAATTTCTTAGAACTTTCATGAAAATTATCTGTTCAAATTCTAATGTTAGCAATAACATTTTTCTGCAGACAAAAAGATAAAGACTGTTATCAAGTCAAGAGATGACCACACACTCAATAATTAGTCATCAAATCAATAGTTTTAAATTTTAGCCTATGAAATGAGGCATTTGCCATACATTTAGCCATTTTGGTTTTCAGATCAAGATCATGTTCTTACTTTTTTTCTTTATATTTTTATAATACTTCAGTTTTGCTTTCATTAATATCTTGTTTATGCTTTTCATTTCCTTTACTAAGTTAACTTATATTTTATTTATGTTCTTATCTTGTTTATTTATGTTTCTCTCTTTCATTATGTTTAGTTAAGTTTATTATATCAAGGTGAAAAGCTTACACTAATGGTGTAAGAATAAGTATAGTTTAAATTTAACATGGACTTTAATGTTTAATACTAACATATTAATACTTTGCTTGTTAAATGGTTAATCTAGATTTATTAACCCTTGGGCTTGGTACAACAAATACTTAGCACTCCCTTGGGAAAACAAATATTTGGCACTTTCATAGCCCAACCATATGGTACAACTAATATCTGTGCTATGAAAGGAACTTGATTTATTATTAACATAAGTTAGTATCATGAATACTTGACAACATTTACAAGTATTAGCATTATTCGAATAAAATAACTAATATAATCATGTTAACAATTTATAATCCGATTGGAACCTCCACTATGTGTGGTTTCCAATTGAGTAATAAAAAGAGTTTATACTATACTTGTTTGAAATACCATTAGTGGATCCTTTAACCTTGATAATTATTTTATCCTTATTTAATCCTTATATCAATATCACATCTCAAGAATTCTCTTCAACTCCTTTTTCATTTATTGTTTATAAGTTTATACAGTTAACCTCCCTATGGTTCAACCCCGGTCTTACCGGGTACTAATTACTTTGACACTCATGTACTTGGAAGAAGATGACAAGACCAAAAGATTGATGTCTTCTCTCAAGTGCAGGAGTGTCGAAGTAAGAAATAATCTGGCAAGACCGGAATCAAACCATAAAAAAATTAATTGTATAAATCATAAGCAACAACAACAACAACAACAACAATAGTAATAGTAATAGTAAGAGCAAAAGTAAGAGTAATACTACTACTACTACTAATAATAATAATAATAATAATAATAATAATAATAGTAATAGTAATAGTAATAGTAATAGAAGAAGAAGAAGAAGAAGAAGTTGATGAGAACTTTGAGATGGAAGATAAATGTGAGAATTAAATAATGATAATAATAAATGTCAAGGTTAAAGGATCCACTAATGGTATTTCAAACAAGTATGGTATAAACTCTTATTATTTAACTGGAAATCACACACAAAGGATTCCAATTGGATTATAAATTATTAACATGATTACATTAGTTATCTTATTCGAATAATGCTAATATTTATAAATATTATCAGGTATTCATGATTATAACTTATGTTAACAACAAATTAATTTCCTTTCATAGCACAAGTGTCGGTTACACTATACGGTTGGGCTATCAAAGTGCAAAGTATTTGTTATATCAAGTGTTATACAACATAAATCTAGATTAATCATTTAACAAGTAAAGTATTAAGAGTGAACAAGATAACAAATATAAAACATATTAGTATCAAACATTAAAGTACATATTAAGTTTACACTATACTTATTCTTATTTAACCTTTTCACTTTGACATAATAAACTTAGCTAAACATAATGAAAGAGAAAATATAAATAAACAAGATCAGAACATAAATAAGATAAAAGTTAACTGAGTAAAGGAAATGAAATGAAAGGTATAAACAAGATATTAATGAAAGTAAAACTTAAACATTACATTAAAGAGAGAGCAAAAGCATAATCTTGATTTGAAAACCAAGATGTCTAAATACATGAAAAATGCCTCTTTTTATAGGCTAAAATTAGAAACTATTGATTTGATGACTAATTGATGAGTGGATGACTACATCTTGACTTGATGACAATCCTTATATTTTTATCTGAATAAAATGTCATTGATAATATTAAAATTTGAACCAGACTTCCACATGAAAATTCTAGGAAATTGTCTTAGCTTTTAAATAAAAATGAGGTAATTTGAGCTTCTAGAACCCAAGATATGAATTAAACACTGAATAGTATTTAGGTTGTAGGATAGATTCAATCTTTTACGTTGTTGCTAAGATTTGGACTTCCAAATAGTAGAATTGAGTTTGACTTCCTTATTAAAATTTTAGGCCTATGTCTTAGCTTTCCATCCATATAAAGTAAGCTTAAATCTGAGATCTACAACTCTAGATATGACCCAATTACCGAAAGTGTTCAAGTTTGGATTGCATCAACATCTCTTTTCTAAGTTTAGCCCTCTCTTTGTCCTTTTAATTTCAATAATTCAACTCATCAATCAATCTTTTCATTTATGTGATAAGCCTACATTTAGGATGAACATATATCATAAATTAGAGGTACCTTATGGTATCAGTCTTGTTATTATAAAACATGCTTAGTTAAAAAGTTATTGATACTTTAAGTTCAAAATGATGATATAAAACTTTGATAAAAATACACTTTTAAGTACTAATTATAAGACATCAATATTTTGGTCATGTCAAGTTTTTGGCATAGTTGTTAGGGAGGTAAATTTCTATATAAATTATAATATTTATTATATTCTCTCTTTTCACTTTTCTTGTATCTAACCCTTGTTTCTCTTGTTTTGTTTTTTTTTTTTATTCTCTTTTTCCTTTTATTTATTCTCTTTTTCCTTTTATTCTTTTCCTACACGTGTATGAGAGTTTGGTCATATACATTAATTGGTAGACTTTGCATGGTATCCTCATCATTTTCAGAAAATATGGTCGAAGAAAATAACAAATTGCTTTATAATGAAAATAATAAGAATAATTGAGTTAGAACATTTAGAGATCACATGAATCCTATGAGAACAAGTGCACCTTCATATATATTTTTCACTCCTGATACATCTCACTTCAATTTTAAAATAAGCATTATTCAACTTTTTTTTCTTTTCATGACTTAGATCTAGAAAATCCATATTTGCATTTAAGAGAATTTGAAGAAGTTTGAAACACTTATAATGACTTAAATTGTAGCATGAATACCATTAGATACAAACTTTTTCCTTTTTCATTGAAAGATAAAGCTAAAATATGGCTACAAAATTTAGGTCAAAATACATTCGTATTTGGGATGAAATGCAATAATAATTTTTAAAGAAGTTTTTTTTGTCTCATAGAACAAACTCTTTCAAATAACAAATCACTACTTTCACTCAATAACAAGGAGAAACACTTTGCCAATGTTGGGATAAGTATCAAGAATTGCTTAATACTTGCCCTTATCATAGTTTTGAAACATGGAAATTAGTTTCATATTTTTATAAAGGTTAACACCTAAAGATAGATAAATGATGTAATGCAATAGAACTTTTGAAGATAAAAACCCTAATGAAGCAATGAAGTTCCTAAACTTGCTAGTTGAAAATACTCAAGATTAGGACACTACAGGCACTTATGAGGTACCAAGTAAAACTCAACCTCATACATCTAGTAGAGTAATGTACAACTTTAGGGAGGATTGACACGATGAAAAGATTGATGTGTTCTTCCAAGTGCAGGAGTGTCAAAGTAATAAATAGCCCGGCAAGACCGGGGTCGAACCATAGGGAGGTTAATTGTACAAATTATAAAC
>NW_011502342.1:12331-18613 GCF_000495115.2 Populus euphratica
CATAAATTAAAGGTATCTTATACTATTAGATACGTTATTATAAAACATGCTTTAGTTAAGGAGTTATTGATACTTCAAGTGTAAAATGATGATATAAAACCTTAATAAAAAATGCACTTTTAAGTACTAATCAAGGATCATGACCTCCAAGCCAATTTTGCATCTTTAGCTATAAAAATCGAAGCATTAGAATTGAAAACACCAATTTTGCATCTTTAGCTATAAAAATCTAAGCATTAGAATTGAAAACGAGTGGTCAATTAAAATCTGTTCAAGACATTGTGTGTCAAATTTATGAAATAAATAAACATGCAGTCAATGAATGTCCAACTTTGCCTTTTTTCAAGAAATGTCTCTATGAACAAGTCAATGCTTTAAACAGTTTTCAAAAGCCAAGTTAGAATCCATACTTACAAACGTATTGCCCTAGTTGGAAAAATCATCTAAATTTCAGTTAGAAGAGCGGTAACAATAATGCACAAACTTTATAACTACCATTTCAAGCACACCAAAATGAGATAATCAACACTCAAAATGTTCAAACTATGACAGATCTAAAAGATACTCTTGCAACGTTCATGATTAGTACTTAAAAGTGCATTTTTATCATGGTTTTATATCATCATTTTGCACTTGAAGTATCAATAACTCCTTAACCAAAGCATATTTTATAATAATATATCTAATAATACTTAATACCTTTAATTTATGGTAAATGTTCATTTTAAATGCAGGCCTATCACATAAATGAAAGGATTGATTGATGACTTTAAGAACTTAAATTGCAAGGATAAAGAGATGGCCAAACTTAGAAAAGAGATGTCGGTGCAATCCAAACCGGAACACTGTTCGGTAAATGGGTCATATCTGGAGCTATATATCTCAGATTTAGGTCCAATTTATATGGATGGAAAGGTAAGACATAGGCCTACAACTTTCATATGGAGCCCAAGATCTAAAAAGGCCATTATCAAGTCCAAATTGTAGCAACAACAAAGAAGCCCGAATCTGTCTTCCAGCCCGAGCACTGTTCGGTATTTTGGCCATATCTAGAGTTCTAGAAGTCCAAATGAGCTGAATGTTTTACACAAGAAAGCTGAGACAATTGCCTACAACTTTCATGTTTGCAACTGGCTCCAGTTTTGACGTTATCAATGACGTTTTGGGCAGACAAAAGAAGATAAGGATTGTCACCAAGTCAAAAGTTGGTCACCCACTTATCAATTAGTCATCAAATCAATAGTTCCCATTTTTGGCCTATAAAAGGAGGCATTTGCCATGCATTTAGGCATCTTGGTGTTCAGATCAAGATCATGCTCTTCCTTTCTCTCTTTGTATTTTTTATGCTTTGTTTTCATTAATATTAAGTTTATGCCTTTCATTTCCTTTCCTTTACTTAGTTAACTTTTATGTTCTTATTTTGTTTATCTATTTTGCTTTCTTTCATTATGTCTAGCTAAGTTAATTATGTCAAGGTGAAAAGGTTACACTAATGGTGTAAGAATAAGTATAATGTAAACTTAATATGGACTTTAATGTTTGATACTAACATGCAATCTTTTAGTCGTGTCAGTTCACATCTGCTCTCAATTTTTAGAAGAAAGGTAAGTTCCTATCTCAACCACAAAAAAATCCCAAAGGACAATACGATTCAAATGCAAGTAGTTCTAGAAGTCAATACTTGGATCAAGTCAAATCAGTTATCACTCTTTGCAGTGGTAAGGTTATTGAAAAACCCACTCTTGAACCTTATAAGAAAAATAATGAGTTAATCTCTAAGGCTAAGGAAAGGGTTGAATCTGAACATTACAAAGAAAAGACTGATTCCCCGCTAGCACTTCAATTTTCTTATGCCATGACCAAACAAAGAAAAGTCAATCACAACTCTAAAATCTTTGAAACTTTCAAATATGTAAGGATCAATATACCTTTTTTGGATGCTATTAAACATGTACCTTCTTATGCTAAATTTTTGAAAGATCCGTGTACTGTGAAGACAAAACTGAATGTGAAAAAGAAAGCTTTTTTAGCCAAACAAGTAAGTGTCATTCCTCAAAACAATAATACCTTGAAATATAAAGACCCTCGTTATCCTATAATTTCTTGCTTTATTGGAGAACAAAAAATCAAAAGAGCTTTACTTGATCTTCTTGATCTTGGAGATAGTGTGAATATACTTTTATATTTATTTTTTCAAAGTCTCAATCTAAACGAGTTAAAATTAACTTCTATAATTTTTTTACTTGACAATAGATCTGTAAAAAAGCCTAGAGAAATAGTTAAAGATGTGTTAGTATAAGTTTATAAATTCATTTATCTTGTAGATTTTATTGTCATGGATACACAACCTGTTGAACATGTAATCCAATTCCTATTATTTTAGGACGTCCATTTCTTATGACTTCTAATACTTTGATTAATTATAGGAATAGACTGATGAAGTTATCATTCAAAAATATGACTTAGAGATGAATATTTTCAACATTTTACAAGCAATATGAAAATGATAATGATTCACATAAAGTAGATGTTATTAAAGAATTAGTTTATAATCAATTTGAATCTACCATAAGTAAACAGAGTTGGACGAATTTTCAGATTTGTAAATGAGTTATTCTCAAGAAGAAATCGAGGACAAAAAAGTCATTGAAAACGTTGATATGGATCTTTTATCAATACTAATAATAGATTCGACATTTGACATCACACCAATCAATGATTACTGATTAGTACCTAAAACTGCATTTTATCAAGGTTTTATTTCATCATTTTGCTCTTGAAGTATCAATAACTCCTTAACTAAAGCATGTTTTATAATAACAAGTCTGATACTATAAGATACCTGTAATTTAGGGCAAATGTTTATTTTAAATACGGGCTTATCACATAAATCAAAGGACTGATTGGTGAGATCAACTACTGAAATTGAGAATCCAAAAAGAGGGTTAAACAGTAAAAACTTTGAAATGGAAGATCAATTTAAGGATTGAACAATCCTAACAACAAATATCAAGGTTAGAGGATCCACTAATGGTATTTTAAACAAGTATAGTATAAACTATTATTACTCAAATGGAAACCATGCACAAAGGAGGTTCCAATCAAATTATAAATTGTTAACATGATTACATTAGTTATCATATTCGAATAATGCTAACACTTGTAAATGTTATCAAGTATTCATGATTATAACTTATGTTGACAATAAATTAAGTTCCTTTTATAGCACAGGTGTCGGTTACACCATATGGTTGGGCTCTAAAAGTGTCAAGTATTTGTTGTACCAAGTAGTATACAACATAAATCTAGAATAGTCATTTAACAAGAAAAGTATTAAAGAGTGAACAAGATAACAAATACAAATATGTTAGTATCAAACATTAAAGTCCATATTAAGTTTACACTATACTTATTATTATACCATTAATGTAATTTTTTCACCTTGAGATAATAAACATAGCTAAACATAATGAAAGAGAGAAACATAAATAAACAAGATAAGAACATAAATAAGATAAAAGTTAACTAAGTAAAGGAAAAGAAATGAAAAGCATAAATAAGATATAAATGAAAGTAAAACTTATGCATTACAAAAATACAACGAGAGAAAGCAAGAGTATGATCTTGATCTGGAAATTAAGATGCCTAAATGTATGAAAAATGTCTCCTTTTATAGGTCAAATTTGGGAACTATTGATTTGATGACTCATTATTGAGTGGGTGGCCAACTCTTGACTTGGTGACAATCCATATTTTCTCTTGTCTAAATAAAATATCATTAATAACGTTAAAATTTGAACCAGACATCCATATGAAAGTTTTAGAAAATTATCTCAGCATTCCAAAAAAAAATCCTGGTCATTGGGACTTCTCGAACTCAAGATATGGGTTGAACACTGAATAATATTTGAGTTGTAGGATAGATTTAGACTTCTACGTTGCTATTGAGATTTAGACTTTCAAACAACATAATTGAGTTTTTCTTTTCGCATGAAAGTTTTAAGCATACATCTTAGATTTTCATCCATATAATGCAAACCTAAATCTGAGATCTATAACTCCAAATATGACCCAATTACCAAACAGTATTTCATTTTGAACTACACTAGTATCTCTGTAATAAGTTTATCCCTCTCTTTGTCCCTTTAATTTCAATACTTCAACTCATCAATCTATACTTTCAATTATGTGAGACTTAACCATCTAGGTGGTGGCCAAGTGGTAAAGACTTGGGACTAAGGGGTTTGCTCCCTCTGTGATCTCAGGTTCGAATCCTTGGTTGCTCATATGATGGCCACTGGAGGCTTACATGGTCGTTAACTTCAGGGCCCGTGGGATTAGTCGTGGTGCGCGCAAGCTGGCCCGGACACCCACTTATATTTACTATAAAATAAAGGTATCTTATGGTATCACAACCCACGTTAATCTAAAAAAAAAAATTATGTGATAGACTTGCATTTGAATGAACATTTACTATAAAATAAAGGTATCTTATGGTATCACACTTATATTATAAAACATGTTTTAGTTAAGAAGTTACTGATACTTCAAGTGCAAAATGATGATATAAAATCTTGATAAAAAAGCACTATTAACCACTAATCACACCCCTCCCAATCAGCTTATTACTAGTCCCTAGTAATCAAAGTGTTAAAATAGAAAAATAATTTACAAATTCCACAAAGCAATGCATTCATCATTTAATTTCCATTAATCTACCAAAACAAATAAACTTTTATTAAATTTATATATCTGCTCAATAACTCTTAAACAAGATATTAATAAACCTTTATTTTGTGCTCAATATATCAATATATAGTTGGGCTTTACTTGGAAGAAAATAAAATTTTTATTCTAATGTTTAAGGTTAACTTGCTTGGGTTAAGATTATTATCTTTTTCCTTTTTTTTGTCTTTTTTTTTATTAATATACATATAACTTAAAAACACAATGCATTTGTGATTAGTACTTAAAAGTGCATTTTTATTATGGTTTTATATCATCATTTTGCACTTGAAGTATCAATAACTCCTCAACTAAAGCATGTTTTATAATAATATATCTAATAATATAAGATACCTTTAATTTGTGGTAAATGTTCATTTTAAATGCAGGCCTATCACATAAATGAAAGGATTGATTGTTGACTTTAAGAACTTAAATTGCAAGGGCAAAGAGATGACCAAAATTAGAAAAGAGATGTCGGTGCAATCCAAATCAGAACACTGTTTGGTAATTAGGTCATATCTGGAGCTATAGATCTCAGATTTAGGTCTACTTTATATGGATGGAAAGGTAAGACATAGGCCTACAACTTTCATATGGAGCCCAAGATCTAAAAAGGTCATTTTCAAGTCCAAATTATAGCAACAACAAAGAAGCCCGAATTTGTCCTCCAGCCCGAGCACTATTCAGTATTTTGGCCATATCTGGAGTTCTAGAAGTCCAAATGAGCTGAAGTTTTTACACAAGAAATCTGAGACAATTGCCTACAACTTTCATGTTTTCGAGTGGCTCCATTTTTCACGTTATCAATGACATTTTGGGCAGAAAAGAGAAGATAAGGATTGTCACCAAGTCAAGAGTTGGCCACCCACTCATCAATTAGTCATCAAAAGCCATTTTCAAGTCCAAATTGTTGCAACAACAAAGAAGCCCGAATCTGTCCTGCAGCCCGAGCACTGTTTAGTATTTTGTCCATATCTGGAGTTCTAGAAATCCAAATGAGCTGGAGTTTTTATACAAGAAAGCTGAGACAATTGCCTACAACTTTTATGTTTTCGAGTGGCTCTAATTTTGACGTTATCAATGATGTTTTGGGCAGACAAGAGAAGATAAGGATTGTCACCAAGTCAAGAGTTGGCCACCCACTCATCAATTAGTCATCAAATCAATAGTTCCCAATTTTGGTCTATAAAAGGAGGTATTTGCCATGCATTTAGGCATCGTGGTGTCCAGATCAAGATCATGCTCTTGCTTTCTCTCTTTGTATTTTTTGTAATGTTTATGCTTTGCTTTCATTAATATCAAGTTTATGCCTTTCATTTCCTTTCCTTTACTTAGTTAACTTTTATCTTATTTATGCTCTTATTTTGTTTATTTATTTTTCTTTCTTTCATTATGTCTAGCTAAGTTTATTATGTCAAGGTGAAAAGGTTACACTAATAGTGTAAGAATAAGTATAGTGTAAACTTAATATGGACTTTAATGTTTGATACTAACATGTTTTGTATTTGTTATCTTGTTCACTCTTTAATATTTTGCTTGTTAAATGACTAATCT
>NW_011502342.1:19075-21859 GCF_000495115.2 Populus euphratica
ATATTAATGAAAGCAAAGCATAAACATTACAAAAAATACAAAGAGAGAAAGGAAGAGCATGATCTTGATCTGGAAACCAAGATGCCTAAATGCATGGCAAATGCTTTCTTTTATAGGCCAAAATTTAGAACTATTGATTTGATGACTAATTGTTGAGTGGGTGGCCAACTCTTAACTTGATGACAATTCTTATCTTTTTGTCTGAACAAAATATCATTGCTAATGTCATAATTTGAACAGACTTGAATCATTACAGTTCTAGGAAATTATCTCGACTTTCTAACAAAAAAATTGAGATCATTTGGACTTTTAGAACTTTAGATATGGGCAGAACACTGAACAGTATCTGGGTTGCAACACAGATTCAGACTTCTCCATTAATCCTAAGATTTGGACTTTCAAATAGCAAAATTAAGTCTTGCATTCCCATGAATTTTTTAGGCCTATGTCTTAACTTTTTAGCCATATAAAACAAATTAAAATCCAAGATCTACAATTCCATATATAACCCAATGACATAACAATGTTCTAGTTTGGACCGAACCAACATTTATTTTCTAAGTTTTACCCACTCTTTATCTTCTCAATTTCAGTAGTTGAACTCATCAATAAATTCTTTGATTTATGTGATAAACATGCATTTAAGATGAACATTTACCATAAATTAAAGGTATCTTTTAGTATCAAACTTGTTATTATAAAACATGTTTTAGTTAAGAAGTTATTGATACTTCAAGTGCAAAATGCTGATATAAAACCTTGATAAAAATGCATTTTTAAGTACTAATCAATAATCTACACCTGTATTATGAAAGAAACTTGATTTGTTATTAATATAAGTTAGCATCATGAATACTTGATAATATTTATAAGTATTAACAATTTATAATGAGATTGAAACCTCTTTTGTGTATGGTTTCTAGTTAAATAATATAAAAAGTTTATATTATATTTGTTTGAAATACTATTAGTGGATCCTCTAACCTTGACATTTATTTTTATCATTTTTTAATCCTTACATTAATCTTACAATCTCAAAGTCCTTTTTAACTTCTTATTATTATTATTGTTGTTGTTGTTGTTATTCTTATTATTATTATTATTATAGTTGTTGTTGTTGTTGTTGCTGTTTATAATTTATATAGTTAACCTTATTGTAGTTCTACCCCGGTTTTACCAGGTTATTTATTAGTTCGACACTCCTACACTTATGAGAAGACATCAATATTTTGGTTATGTCAATTCAAGAAGAAATAAACAAACTTCCTAACTAAACTAAACATTTTACTTTCTTGTTATACTAATTATGCAAATACTATCTTCTGTAAGTATGAAATACCTACTAAAGCCTATTTAAAGTTAGTTGTGGCCTTGACAAAAGGTTATGCTATGTATTTAAAACCATTTGTACTATAATATATTTATAAAGTATTAGGGGAATGCCAAATTTAAGAGCAAGCAACATCTTTTATGGTGAAATAAAACATGTATAGTGCTTTGTTGTGGGTATAGTTATGGAATCTATTCCTATGAGTTCAGTAATGTGCAGCAAACCTTAGACCCTTAACTAACTTATGTCAAAGAGAGGTTAATAAAGACTTAATTATATAACTTTCTTTTTAGATGATATATAAAAACCTTTATAGTCAAGGTAAGAAGAAATGAATAATCTATAACATTCCTTGTCATAATAAGAATTAATTCAAGTTAGTTGTTAAGTTCACAATTGTAAAAAGGCATAAGTTATAAAGGAATTACATGATTCAATATAAAAGAGCATATTGGCTTATAGAAAACTTCATATTAGTTTGGCAATTAATCATGTTCAAAGGAATAATTATTTCTTTTGTGTGTCGTGCAACCCATCTTATAGCAAGGTAGTTGGGATTCATTCAATGCATCCTCGTTACATACATATATATATATATATATATATATATTCTATACCATAAATCATGTAAGACCAAATAAGGTCATTTTTTATAGACTCGAATAAGTGTAAATATGAATTTGGCAATTGAAAACCATTTAAGTTTGTCATAATCCAATTGTGGTTCCCTAAAAATTATTTGTATATTTTTTTTTATTCAAAAAATCCAAAAAAAAATAGAAATCCAAAATCCAAAAATATTTTTGGGATATTAGAAGATAAGTCTTTGAACTACAAAAGATAAAAATGCTAGAAGAAAGATTTAATTTGAAGCAAAGTTTAAGGTTGAAATCTTGACCCAAATTAAAAGAATTGATTAGGTTTAAGGACTTACTTAAACTTATAATGGGTTTAATTAACTTAATTAATAAACTTATAATGGGTTTAATTAACTTAATTAAGGATTAAACTAAATCAAAATTAAGTTTGAAAGTCAATTTAGCTAAAATTAAAAGAATTAATTAAGTTCAAAGACTTAATTATACTTCTAATGGGTTAGTAGGATTCAATCAAGAACTCAATTGAAGAAAAATCAAGTTTGGATACCTAGTTTGGATCAATTCATAAAGATTGAAATATTAGAGATATAATTGGCACTTTAAAAGGCTAAATTGGTGCAATTAAAGGTGTAATTACAAGAAATTTAAAGTTTAAAGGCTAATTGAGAGGCAAATTGAAGAATCCTAAAACTATGAATTAAAGTGAAAGAGGTGCGCACATTCAAGGACTAAAATTGATTAAAATCAAGGTAAATTTAAAAATAAAATTAGAATTTTAAAGGTTAATTAAAGATGAGATTGAAAATATTCAAGACCAAAGACCATATTGTAAAAGATACCAAATATTAAGCATCA